>NC_085057.1:10474825-10722469 GCF_963662255.1 Cinclus cinclus
AACTTTATTAATTGATTTCTCCCCACCTAAATGTGAAGTGTTTCACTTGACCTGATGTGCCCCTCTGGGCTGAAAACTGCTGTGTTGGTCTGAAAATTGTTGCTGGGCTTCCGCAGCTGGGTGCAGGTGTAACTACATCAATGTATGAGAAATGGCTTTGGAGTCCTCCAGAGCCTGGGAATTGTTGGGTGAAGAATGAAGCTGGAGGTCTTCTCTCTGCCCGCTTCTTTTGTGTTTCTGTCCCAGAGCACCCTCCCACCCCACCACCCAGAGAGAGGGAGCAGACTGGAAAAGGTGGGGTTTGATGTTCCTGCAAGCAGAGGCACAAAGAGGTGAGGTGTAATCTCCACTACAAATCTGGCTGATTCTCTTGTAAGGATAAAAGAGTGGAGTCCATGAAGCAGGGAAGATCAAAGTGCTGGTATTTAGATGTGGATTGTAACTGTGAAAAAGGTTTGGCCCTCAGGCAAATCCAGAATTAAGCCTTCATTTCAGGTTTGATGGTAACAAATTCCCACCAGTGGATCTGTGAGGTGCCCACCAGCCTGGAAAACACATGATCTGGACCTGAAAAGCCAAGTCTTTTATATGTGGGCTCCAAGTAAAGGATTAACACTTTAGAGGGGAAAAATATATTGGATTCAAGTATACAAATCCCTACCACTCAGTCGGTATTAATATAGCTTATAGATAAATGGGAGGTTATGCTCAGGTCATGTCTCTGCTTTCCAATGTATCCCTTGGATGGAGAACTGAGCAAATAACAGCTCCTGTAAACTTCTCTGGTCACTGAAATTAACTGGAAAATCAGATATGAACCTGAACCCCCACCTTCCAAAGTTACTGAAACTTCAAATCCTACCTGTATCCCAAGAGAAAATGTCAATATTGAGACAATTTCCTAACTTTTAATGTTCATGTCATGCTTTTAAATAAAAATAATGGATAGTTAATATGACAGTCCAGAAATTAAACATACTTCGTTCCTGCTGAAAAGGAAATGGGTTATGACTTTGCAAGCAGGAAATGTGTCATTTCTTCTAAACTTCAAAGACCTCAAATGATAATTTCTTTTAACATAAATGGTTTCTTTTACTAACCCATTGCTTCACTCTGTTGTGGCCAAATTGTTTTCCTGAGAAGACTAGCATATGATACAGATCTGGTAGGATGTTTTATTTTGGACCATGTAATTGCATTAATTGGTACGGCCAACGATCAATGTTAATTAAAACAACAACAAAACAAAAACAAACAAACAAAAAACTACAATGGCAGACCATTTCAAAGCTTTCCAAGGAAATATTTGAGTAGTGAAGCCATTTTAGGCCTACAGTTAACCCTTTCATCTGCAGCTCTGTCAAAGAAATCCTCTGCTAGGCTTGTACATGCACAGTTGCCCCATTAATTTTGACTGGTGCTGTCATGGGGCCAGTGAAAATAAAGAATTGCACTTGACTGCAATCATTCTTTCCCTCCCTTCCTCATCTGAAATGATGCAGAATGGATCCTGAGAGAAACACTTAGTGTAACCCAATGGATATTTTCACATCTTGTTACAGAGACACAGTGAACTGGAAGACCCCTGTAGGAGGACATGGGAGGTGAGTCCTTCCTTCCTCTTGCTAGACCCACTGGCCAACTTCTCCTTGTGCCCTGTGGGTATCACATCATTAGGGCTCATTAAGGGTTCTGTGATCTGTGATGAAAAACCTGACTTCTGACAACAGAAGGACATGATATGGTGAGGGCCAGACTGGGATAGATTCCCTTCCTTGCTTTGAAGCTGGCAGATTGGCAAATTAGTAATGATCTGTGCTAAGTTTTGATGGCCTTAAGAAGGATGTGGTGCCTGTCCTAAACCACTGAGAAACTGGAAATGTTGTGGTTTGAACATCTGTTTAATGCAGACCCTTTTGAATCAGTCATTTCCTCCAGCCCCAATAATCTTTCTTGCTAGGAAAACCTGTTGACTAACATTGTCAGAAGTGAGTGTGTGCAGTGAGAAGCCAGGGATGCATCCATCTTCTGACAGTAGGAGCTGCTCTAGCATTGTACATGTCCCTGCAGACACCCAGATTAATGGTTTGACCTGGTTCCAAGAGCTAAAAAGTGTTTGTGGCAGAGGCTTTGTCACAAAACGCTGCCAAAATATTCTGCCAGACAGCAATAAACTCAATTTACATTATAACTTAACACTTCTTTACCCCTCGCCCTCCTGCCAAGTATGACAACATAACATGCAGGAGTCTGCAGCACAGTATAGGAAAAACCATCTAACATTTTCAAGCAGAAAATTCCTGTGAAAGACCAGCTCACTCTTTCAAAGAGCTGCTGGAAACTTTTGGAAAACAGCTTTTATGTTGTCCTTTCCCGAAAAACAACCTCCTTCCTATCTCCAGGTATGTACAGAAGACACTGAGCAAAATCCCCTTGTTGAGCTCCTGCTGTGTTTCCATTATATCAAGAAACACAAAGGTCCTGGCTCATCTCATGTGACATGGCTCACGCTGTTTAAGAAGTGCAAAAGGAATTTCAGTCAATAATCAGTGAAATTTCCTCTTCAATGGTGAAGGTACACGCTCATGTTAAGTGCTGAAAAGCATTACAAACTATTTTGTTGCTTGTCTTTCTATCTGTATTTAGATCTGAATTAACCAGCACTTCAGAGTATTTTTGAATTTGAGAATATTTTACTTGGTTCCTGAAGAGCAAAGGCAACAGTCCCCATTAAGGAAGCACAACAGATGTCCAGAGGACACAATGAAGAGCTGCTCATGGAAGCAGCTCAATTGCTGCTGGAATTCTGCTGTCTTTACCAGTTGCTCTGTTAAAGTGACCTCCAAACTCTGCTAAGGGCATTAGAAACACCAGAGCCAACCCTGCTCGAAAAATATTTAACAGGAAGGAAACAGGTTCAAATGGAATGAAAGGCAGAGCATCAGCAAATTGCAGCAAAGCACAAGATCTGCCTGTGTTTCCCAAGTAATGAATGCTTTGACTACAGCTGTGTGTATCTGTGCAGTAGCCAGCCATTGTCAATACTTTTCATGCATACAGCCATATTTTGTCTCCAGCACCAGACTAATGCTGTAATCACTGCATTAAACCCCTCATCTTTTCTAATAAAAGAGAGAGATCCCTCTCTGTACAGTTCTGACGGAGGATTTTTGGGGGTTTTTTTGGTTTTTTTTTTAGTACAGGTAAACTCACCTACATGCACATGGATTCTTATATGACCTCTTACTCCAATGCTCAGCTTCCTCTGCCCCAGTTTGGACAGCTAATGACAAAGACCTATCTATTCTTCTCCCCCTCCAGACCTAGCTGTATCTCTGAGAAAGGACTGGTGAGTGCTGCACTCCAGTGCCTCTGAAGAAAGAATTCCTTGTTAATATGGTTGTCTGAAAAAAAGGCTGTGTGTTTATGGCCAGCTGGGAAGACAAGCAGAAAGGACACACAGATTTCTGGGTGTTGACACTGACATACCACAGAGTTTTGCCATTGCCACTCCTAAATTTATGAACAGTTTGGAATGAAAGCTATGCTGGGCAATCAGGCTCTTATTTTATGATAAGCAGGTACAGAAAACAGTGTGATTTTCCAATGAGAAAATGGTGGGTGCGAGCTTTCTGAGCTGGAAATGAAAATAAAAACTATTCCCATGTGTGTAGTCTGGAGCAGCACCCATCAGTTTAACTCCAGCAGGAAAACACAGTGGTCTCCTGGATGTCTGGAACTGTCTCAAACAATACACTCTTCCATTAGTGCTAGTTATTTTCTTTCTTTTTCGACACACAGACACAGTTTTATCAAGCATCAAGGCTCAGTAGCAGGACAAAGTTATTCCCTCCTCAACTCCTGCCTCCAAATCATCCACTGTGGCTGTCATCTATCAAAAGCATCTTTGGTAATCAAGGGGGAAGAACTTAGCGGTCCAGCTCAGGTGCTGCTGGGGAATAGTCTACAACAAATAACACATGCCTGAGGCCAACCTTCCTGTTGGAAACCCTGTCAAATGGGCTGCTCCTGAAGACTGCACCCCTTTCTTGCCCTTGGAGATTTGTGGCTGTGAGGAGTTTCTCTGGGTGTTCTCCAGGCTGAACCTGTGTGCATTTGTGGTTTCCCTCTCAGCAGCTTGTCAGGCAGCCTGCTCTCACCAGCACAAAGAACTGCTTCTTAAAGGAATCTACAAGGCAAATATCTTTTGTCTCCCTTGTTCTGGGAACAAAGGCAACACAAATTACTAGGAAGGCTGAAATGGAAATGGAGAATGAAAATAATTAAACTCCTCTGCCAGCAGCTATGCTAGGCCTGGCTTTCTGCTCTGGCATTATGCAGTTATTGCCAGCAGGAGCAGAGCTGGCTGTAAGAAGGGCTCTCTGGGTTATCTTATTTAGTTCTAATGCAGTTATTTTGTTTTGTTTTTTTTTTCTTCCACGTGCCAGCAAATGGCCCCTTGCATCTGTCCTGTCAGTTCAGCACAGCCTACAGGGTAAGCTACACTCCAGAGCCTCGTGCATCTTGTCAGCCCAAAATTAACCATGGAAATAAACCTTACCAAGCAGGGGAATGTGTTGGTCCCAGAAAGACAAATATATGCTTTTTGTGGGCCCAGGCACTCATTTCTTGCTGCTGGAGAGCTGTTTGGATGTAAAAACATGAAAATTACTGGTGCTGGGATACACCTCAAAGGGAAAAATTCCAGCCTATATTTTATTTGCATTTTCTTTTTCAGGAGTGAGTGTAGTAACCCTGAAAGAGCCAAGTATTAATGCAGATTGGAGACAGGAATCCCAAGCGCAGATACCTTGCAGGATTCCCCCCACAGCTCTGCCAGGGCTCTGCATTCCTGACCCAAGCACAGAGGCCTAATTCTATAGTCCCTGTGCTTGTTTTTAGCAACCTCTGACATAACCTCTGGAGTACCCTGCTAAAAGACCTCTCTCCTGAGCAGCAGGATGCTGTAGTCCACCAATCCTTATCACTATGAGGATTAATTAGTTCACCCTCTCTTCATCTTCCAACAACCAGAGGGTGAGACACTTGTCTTGTCTTGCAACCTCCTTTGCTATTCCAGGTCTGCTTGGGCACAGACAGCTTTCCCCAGCCTGGGACAACTGAAGAGGTGCAAGTGGCAGAGGAAGGTGGGTGAAATTTGGATGTCAGCTGGATATAGTTAAAGCCAGATGAGAATCCTGGTCTCCAAAGATGGAAGTTGTTCATGTGGCCACCCAGGAAAACACCACTGTGGGAGGATTTGCAAGCATTTGGCACTGATTCCACCCTGCTTCCCTTAAGCCTGTGGGATTTCAGCCCTTGTAGGATCAGTGCTTTACCCTTATGAAGTGTTTCGATATTTTTGACTGATGAATTTGCACATTATATATGGGAAGCCATATGTGGCTCTGTCGGAACTGCTCCAGTTTCCCATCCCTTGCAATGTGTTGTGCTGCTTTTAGCACACAGAAACATACGCCTCCTATCACTCATATTGACATCCATCAGTTTGCTTGGACCATCTCTGAACCACTGGAGGCTGGAGTAGCCCTGCTCAACACAATGGGTTACTGTTGTTTGTATCAAGTCCAGCTTTTCCCCCCAAATGATGAATATGTTCAGAACAGTGGCACACTGGAGGGAAAACAAGAGTGCATTTTTGGTCAGAAAATCAGTGGTATCTTTTCATTTCAGTTCAAACATCTTTTAGATCTGCCTGCTATGTTCAGTTTAGACATTACAGGGACTTCTTCCCATGGAGATGAAACCTAGAGACTGAGAGCAATGGTCTTTCCAAATGGTAGGTCTGTCTTTGGTGCTGTACGAGGAGCTCTAGTCAGACATAGGAGTCCTAATCCTTCACAAAACACTGGCAGATATTCAGCAGAAAGAAAATCCTTGTCCAGAGCTGTTGCAGTCTACGTGATCAGCATCCTACTCACAAAGGTAAGTTTGGCTCTGTACCTACCTGTCAAAATAGGCCAGAAGTTCAGATACCAGAGGGAAGGTGCAGGAACAGAAGACAGAAGAGAACAGAAACCTAGAAAGCTACTTATGTTCATTAATAGCTTTCTTTTTTCTCCCCTGTGAATAAAAGCATGGGGAATAATAATGGGCTCTGTGCTTGTTAGCTGCAAAACACTACCATCAAGTTTGCTCCAAAACTCCTATTCTCTGTCATGCAGTATACAAAAGAAAAAGGCAAAGAAATTCAAAGGCAGGAGGGAGTCTAAGTTCAACTTGTTGAGCAGAGTTTGATACCTCTGAGTCTCATTAATATTTATGTAGGTTGGGAGAATAGAAACTCCACGCAACAAGTATGGAATATATGTACTCAAAACTCCACTTGTATCATAGACACACACACATCTTCCTCTGTACAAGTTTGTAGCCCTTGATGCTTTACAATTCACTGCAAATCATTGTGCCTCAGTCAGAGTTACACCTCATTTCCCCCTCCCCATAAATATATTACGATCACATAATGTCTTAATAACTTCATGGGAAAATTGAAAATAAGGCAAAGATGACAACTTCTTATGGATATAAATTTCAACAGTCTGGGTTTTTCCTTTTTTATGAAGTCATTAAATGCTTCAAATTGAACAAAAGGTAGTCCCATAGCTTTGTTTAGCAGGGAATTGGAAATGTGATCAAGTCTATAACTCTGGAAAAATAAACCTAACTTTGTCAACTAATTTTGCTTCCATTAGGCTCCACAATTCAACAGGCAATCATACCTTTTTAAGAGGATCAGTAGACATGTTGATGAATTCCCAGCCTGACCATTGGCAGTGATTTCATCACATCTCTTTCATTTACAATTACTCTAAGAAAATATTCTCTTTATTGTGATTGATAGGGAAGGAATGAATTACAGCATATATATGAGAATGTTCAGAAGAAATAAAGCTGCTATTTCAATTTAGCTTCTTAATGTGATTCTGGTTTTGTTTTAAAATTAGGGACTAAATTTTCATGTGGGCTGAGTTTGACCCTTTCTTGCTGGAACTCAGTCCTTTGTTCAAACCACCCTTCAACTTGCTGACAGCAGCTCTGAACTTTGGGAAAAAACGGCTGAACATGGCATCAGGGCAGAAAACCAAGGGTTAACCTTCATGGTTGGAACAGCTCAAATCAAACCCAGCTCATCAGGAGACTCCTCATTCCACTGGCACCCTTAAGTCCTCTTTGTTGGTTCATCTCCCACAACAACCACTCATCCTACAGGGTGGGCTCAGAGCATTTTTGCAGCAGTTCACAAGGAAGCAGGTGGCATCTCTGGGCTGTGAAACAGTGTGAAAGTCCATAGCACAAGAAAGCAGTCAGAAGCAGCAGCTGACAGCCTGGTGAAGACGCTCAGTGTGTGGAAATACAGAAGATGCTCTGCTGGTGGCTAGAAAATTCACATGCTGACTCTTCATGGAAAGAATTACCACTCACCTCAATTAAAAAGAAAAAAAACCTCCATGTGGCAGAAAGGCATCATCAAAGTGCTAATTCTTTATAAGACTGATTTATTATCTGTTGAGCTAATAGACTAACAAAACAAAACACAAACAGTGGGTGTGATATGCTGGAAAGTCACTAACCCAATGAAGATCTACATGTAGTGATAAGAGGGGAAAAAGCCATTGCTTTCCAATTGAACTCATTTGAACTTGTACCAGGAGCCACAAGGGAATTGTGAAGATCTGGTGTGTGCATAATCCATGTGGGAACACGTGTACATCAGTTACTTTGAGGAGCACAACACACACAGGGATGCTGCACTGAATACAGGTCAAAGTGCAAACAGACAAAAAACAGTGGTGGAGTTGGAGTACAAAGCTGGGAGTAATGAGAAAGCCTTCATGTTTGTGTGTGTCTGCATGGGCTGGACATGCACTTGCAAGGGGTATTGTGAAAAGAAGCTTCATCTGACAAGCTTTTTATCACTCCCATTGAAGCATGAAAATAGGCCTGGACCCAGGAAATTATTCACTTCCCATTCAACAGCCCTAGGAGGCAATACCAGAAACAGAGGTGAATGGAGAGCTGGTTTGGGATAGCATGAACAAAACATCAGTCTCTCTGCTTTCACTGTAGCTGAGACATTCAAAACCCTCCAGCCCATCCTGAAGTCCTTTGCCCTTCTTCTTTCTTACCCTTCAGGGTGGCAGCATCCCACAAGAGGTTATCAACTTATTGTCGTCAGCTTATTTCACAAGGGATTGTCAGCTTATTTCAATCAGATGCTCCCTAAATTTTCATGTGAAGGGGCTCAAGACCCAAGCTTGAGTAGCTTGAATAATCCCTCTTGTTGAGTGGCTTTTTGAAGAGCAAGAAGTTTGGTCTTAGACACAGGACTATGTGACAAAGTTACATCCTGTCAGTAGGATGATTTCCCTCACACTGATTTGTGGTGAGCTTTGGGGATATGCAGGGGATATTTAGTGAGGAACATGAGTGAGGAGACATTTCCAAAAGCTCTCCCATTGGCAGAAAGAAGGGTGCATAGGAGCACACAGAGCAATTCCTCTTCTACCTGCCAAAGTACTGGCACTAAAAAAAAATGCCTCTTTTCCTCAGCCCCCTTCTGCAACATCACATCAGCCTCTAGCCAGAGACAGCAGGAACTGGAGACTATCTGGGGGGATGGACTATTTTATCAATGAGCCATCATGACTGCAATGTCCCAGACCTCCTGTGATGGCCTGGGGGCCAGCTCTCCCTGGAGCACTGCTGAGGGGCTCAGCACAGCACCCAGCTGGACTCCCTGACACAGCAGAGAGCAAGAGCAGTTGATCACCACGCAGTGCAGAGCAGCCACGGCTGAAATATCTGCCATATTCAGATGTATAAAGCAGCTGTTCCCCAGGCTGTTTGTGGATGGGTCAGTTTGCTACCCCCAGCCCACCTTTAGCTGCTTTTGAGCACCCCCTGACATTTTCCAGTGAGACAGATATTGAGTCTTTGAGGCCAGAGGCAGATTGTGGTCCACATGAAACATCCCAGAATCAAAGGCAATGACATGTTGTTTTCTCCTCAACTGAAATCAGTAGGGCTTTGGCCTGCAAAAGAGGTGAGCACCTGCACATGGACACATTGAAAATGCCAACACAAAACACAATCCCAGGCTTGGGAATTACAGGCTTGCCAGGGTAGAATTATCCCTCATGTAGAGAAGCAGATGAAGTGTCAGGAAAAAAAAAAAAAAAAAAGAAAATCCCTTATTAATCAATAGCTGATCTCTTTAAGCAAATAATTTCCAAATTTAGGATCTGTGCTAGCAGTGGGAGACCCAGTAGGGATTACAGCAGCAGTATTACAGCACGGAGTGCCACCAACATCTACTTAATTTACTGATCCTTTAGAAAGAGAAGGGTAAAATTGGACTGTGGTACAAATCATGTTACTACTGTAAGTTTAGTTTGCCAGGCACAAATATCCTTCCAGCCAGGTAGCTTAGTGCTGTAAGTTAATGTATGTCAGTCTGCCGTAGACCCCCAATTTAAAGTTTCCATTCAGCTCAGTGGGAATTAATTGTTAGGTTCTGGCTTCTTCTGTTTTCTTTTTAATGTCAAACACCCATATAGCAGGAGCTGCAAATAATACCCTCCTAAGGGTAAATTGTGAGCTCACTGCTCGTTTAAGTCACATTGAGTGAGAATACTCCCTGGCTGTGCTCTGTGAATCAAAGACAGAACATATGCAATCATCTGAAGCAGCAGCAGCAGCTGCATTTCCCAGAAACCTTTGGGAAACCTGACACAATTACTGATCAATACCCTCTCCAGTTAATTGATGAGCTATGGAGCCAAAAGGGAAATAAAAAGAAAAAAGAAAAGAAAGAGGCTATCAATAAATAATCTTAGTTAGGAAACTGAGGTCTGAGGAGAAGTGCTTGAAGTTCAAGGGATGATGACCATGCCTGGGAAGAAAAATGAGGGTTGAGGAGAAGAGGAGCATTCACAGAGATACGTGTCTTTTAAAGATAATGGGCATGGTAGAAACTGAATAAAAGGTGATGATGAACCCTGGAGAGAATGAAACCGCTGCATCCTCAAGAAAACATGTTCATGCTATGAAACTGCTTCCTGAGACTCTCATCCTGATCTCCCCATGCAGATTGACACACAAAATTATTTTCTACATTAAACCAGTTCTAGAGCCACTTCACCATGTCCAGTTAATGAGCTAAATGTAAAACTTTGAAAAAGTCATAGAACAGAGCAAGCAGCAGCAAGAAGCCACAGCACAAAGCCAAAGAAGGTCCTGGCCACTGTCTTGTGGCAGTGACAGCTGTAGCCATGCTGGCTGCTGCTTTTCATCCTTGCTCTGTCTAGACATCTGCAGATACACCAGTCATCACCCATGAAGCAACAGGGCCAAATCACCCTGTAGAGGAGCTGAGCCCAGAGTTCACCTCATCCCAACTGTGGAGAGAATTGGAGCCCATAAATTAGGCCAGACATCTCTGTCTCTCTGAGTCTGAAACTCAGACTGGAGCTCTGCTCCTCACTCTGCCGTGTGTTTGTTCCATCACTGCGGCTTCAGGTCACTTCACTGCATATGCCACAGCTTCACCTCTCAGAAAACAGGGCAATCTTTGTCCTGACTTGTGTCTTATTGGTATCAGGAGGCTTCATAGCTGACAGCCAAGATAAAGGTGTTGAGAGGGGCTCTGAGCCTGTTGCTTTTATGGAACACATGGGAAAGGCTGTTTTATCAGCAGCCACCTGTACTAAAGACACCACCCTCTTGTCTTTTGACCAAGGAGCTGATGTGCTTTTGTGTGTAATCCTGACCTTTGAAGGAGCCATTTCTGAGCCACTGGTTCAGCTGCATCTGCCTCTGGGTTGAAGGCAGGAACTGCTGCAGTGCTTTGGCTGGTTAATCCCTGAATGCTGTGTCTGTGGTGAGGAATTGTGAATCTTCCCATCAGTGCTGAGTTTAAGGACCAGCCCCAGCAGAAGCTCCATGGTTTCTAAAGGCAGGGAAATACGTGTGTGTCTGTGTGCGCACACGTGTGTGCACCAAGAAATAGGAAAGGGGGAGCAAGGGCACCCCTTTGAAACTCCTTCTTGTTCTTTCCTTTGATGTGATGGCAGGGCAGGTGCTCACACACACAACTTCTTTGCTTTGATAAATCTATGCCTCACAGGCAAGATTTCAAAGGGAATTTTTAAGCACCTTCTCTACCCTCTCCTGATGAGTTTGAGCTGGGAAGGGGGGAAGCTGGGTGGAATGGAGGAGTTGAGCATCAGCTGTGGAGGCACAGATGTGATAGTGAGCAGCAGCACCAAGATCAGCTATGGCACAGGCACAGTGGAAGGACAGGCTCTCTCGTCATCTCTGTCTTCCAGGCTGGTGGAAGGAAGGTGTTGTGCCTTTGTGGCAGGATTGCCATAGGTGTAGGTGATGGTGAGAGTGGAGGGCCACCAAATATTATTCCCACCACTCTGAGAATTTGTTGCCATGATCTGTTTGTAAGGTTCTGGCTTTTTGGTTCAGAAACAAAAATCCACTGTGATTTCTATTGACTCACCCTATCACTTGAAGCCTGTAAATAACACTGTTGTTTCTTGCCTTGGGGACAGCACAGTTTAGCAGAAGCCACGAAAGGATCCCTGTGTCCCTGCATATGGGGAGAAGGAGGCTTCCCTCAATCCTCAGCCAAAAAATGAGATGCTGTCTAGAGTCAGAATAGGATTTGGAGGTTATGATTCAAAAGGAGTCTAATGTAAGAGCCAGTGGCCTCACAGGAGAAATCTGGTTTAAGAGTTTTAGTGGGGGAAAAAATTATACATGTAGGAAGAGACTGTAATCCCTAAAACTTTTGCAGGGTGAAAATTCAGTCATATTAAACTCAGCATGAATTTCACCATCACCTCCAGCAAGAAGAGGCTTGTTTGCCCCTTTGGGTCTAAAAGCCTCACTGCAGTGACAGCATGTCTGGCAGGGATCAGCTCAGTGTGGTTCTGTGCTCCTGTCCCCAGCAGCCACACAGGAAATCCTTCCCCAAAACTACAGGAGTCTGCAACCTCTGAGGGGTTCTGAAATGCACCTTCGCATGCCTGGTGTGCTCATGGTGGCTTCTAGAGAGGAGTCAAGGGAAAGAGGATCCTTGAGAACCTACCTTTAATACACACACAGATACTGATCCATATGTGGGCAAGATAAAATCATCAAACACCATGAAATATTATAAGAACGGATTTGCTTTTGCTCTGGGAATTTTACCAGCTCTGCCCAACCCTTCTCAAGGGTGATGCAGGTTGCACATACAAACTTTAACACACTTCTCCCACAGAGAACACCTTTTCTGCTAGAGCATGCAGCAGATGTAAACTCAGTAAACACAGCAGCTCCAAAACCTGCTGCTTTGTTACAGGGAACTCGTCTGAGTTCCTCAGATGAGGAAATGGGCAGCTCACAGGGACTCAGTGACACTGTATGAAAAATCTCATAAAGTTCCTTTTACTCAAAACTTCAGTTCTTTGATTTCTCATGTTACAATTTCCCTGAAATTATGTATTTTGATGACAGTCCAAACAAAAATAATTTTTTCCCCAGGAAAGTCCTAACAATGTGATTTTGTTAGGGCTCGTATTTTTTGTTGGTTTTTTATGGGATAGTAAATTACCTTCAAAAAATGATTTTTTTTTTTGCTGGGGGTAGGATATTGAGTAATTTTATCATGGCAAAGTAAGGAGTAATTTGTAAGTCACTGTCAAATGTAGAACTAAATCCTTTTCTTTTCCCATGTGAAACATTGCTTTCCTGATCTTCCTACAAATCTCTTTTATTTTTTTTTGTACTTTTTTTTAACCACACTTTACTCAACCTATTTGCATACAGATGAGCAAAATAGTTCCTACAATACTATTCACATGCATCTATCTAACCTCAGACTTCTGTCAAGGATACAACAACAGCAAGAAAAAAAAGACAATTATTTTATTTCTAATGGATTAACAACCTATCCATTTCATTTTCTATTGAGGGATTTGGATTTATTTACAGAGACTGTGGAATATTTGGCTGAATTAACGGGTTTTTCCTGCTTTATGGTGAAAAGGAGAAACCCCCTCCTATTTCACCTTTTATGTGTACTATAAATCAGCTTAAGTTCATAAGGAATTCTATGATTTTCTGCTCTAATATACTCATAGGGCAACACAAAGGGCTTAAGCCTGAATTGGAAAATGGAAGTAGTCACTAAATACCACATATAGCCAACAAGCAAAAAGATATCAATGTGTTCTTGTAGCAGCAACATATGGTTTCCAAAAAAATCCATCCATAAATATACATTGATTTTTTTCTGAGATGGGAAACTCAGAGTGAAAAACCTGTAGGAGATAGGGTGGTGGACATCAACTCAAATATTATGATCTGCTGAAACAAATCTGAATTTTAGATTGATCTCACAAGCAGCAGATTCTTGCCTGAACTTCTGTAGTGATTTGAAAAAGATGGTGTTAGGGAGATTTGCATATTATTACAGAGGTACAGAGCCAAATTACCTCTGTCAGGATGAGATAGAATTTCTCTTCTGACTACAGTGCCACAAGGCATCCTGAGAGCCCTGGTATGATAGAACGTGCTGGGAAAAGGAGTTCAAAAGCCAGAAAGTACCCAAAATAAGTCAAAATTAAACATGCTGATATTTCCTAATAGAAATTAGTGACCTTATTATTTTGCTAAAGTTGTCTATTTTGCATCAACCTGCCTGTAACCAAATGTTGCAATGTCAGAAATTCACGTGGGGTTGCAGCTTGCATTTCCCATTAGCTCTAGCAACAAGCTATTTATGTATTGTCATTGTTCTGTTTGAGTCTTTCCTAAACTTTAATTAATCTGTCCTTTCAACACCCCTGCAGCCCTGTAAAGCGAGGATAGAGCTGGTATTCCTTTTTGCATGATTAAACGCCTTGCCCAGGGTCACCCCAGGAGTATGAGACAGAGCCAGAAACACAGCCCAGCTCTCCTTAATCTCAAAGGGCTATCCTTCTTAAAATCTCTGCCTTTGATGGATCTTGGCAGAGGTTCAGTCAAGTCTCATCCTACATTCCTTCAACACTTGTTCACATTCACTAAGAGCTGAGCTCCAGGGGCGTTCAATATTGAGCCAGCCTGGCTTCTGCCTGTGTTCTTGGCCAATTCGGCTGAGGGTGCCATATCTGAGTCAAGCCAAGGCTTTGAATTTTTTGAAATTCATCCACTGCTCATCCTTACAGCTCACACCTCCAGACAAAGGGAAGCAACTGCTTTTCTGGAAACTAGAAGGAAAAGGAACTTCTCTTTCTGCATGTATTCATTCTTATTTAGCTCCCTTTCTCTCTCTTTTTACAAAATTTATAGTGTATATGTAAGCTATAAAAAGCAATGAGATGCAATTTATGCAAGTAGCATGCTAGTGCACCATAAGTTCCTGTCCCTTCCATGAATTAGGCTGGGATAAATTTTTATGTCCAGGTTTCATGCTGACATGTCTTTAGGTGGCTAATACAGCAAGTGCCAACTGGAGGACACTAAAAGTATCAGCCTTGCAAATCAAGGTCAACTACCCATATAAAGAACTGGCCAAAAATATTGCCAAATGGCAGTGTCACTGTTCTGCTTTGCCCAAGGGAAAGTGCAGCCACAGCCATTTGTTCCCTTCCTGGCACTCTTTGGTGCAACACATCTGTTGCTTCAGCTGCTATCAGAGCCTTTGGCAACTCCCAGCCCCTATCTGGTCCTTGCCAGCCTGCTTTGCATGGTGATTTGCAACCCACATCCTTCCTGTTTGAAGCTATGGCTAATGAAACAGGTGGCTGTCATTATTAAGAGCACTTGCTGTTCACTCCAGCATCACCACTTCTTGCAAGGTGCCAGTGCTATTTCTTCCTTCCACTTTATTGTTATGGGCAGAACAGCCAATGCCACCACTTTTCCAACAGCCCTGCCATTCCTTCAAAGGGAATGAATAGGATGCTCTCAATGCATCCAGAATCCTTTTCCCACAAGCAGAACATCCTCCCAGCCCAGCAATTCTTAATCTAAACACTGGTGTCCATGGGGAAGGGAAAGAACAGGTGGACAGATGGAGAGAGCTGGAAAGTCTGGACAGTGACAGTGCCACAGCTGCAGGAGGCCTGTTACAGCAAGACTTCCTCTATGACAGAACTGCTGGAGCAGAGCTGGAAATGTTGGAAGAAAGAGCTGACCTGTGGGGTTGATGGCCTGGCCAAGCTGGCCCCATCCCTTGATGCTTTTCCATTCCCTATTTCACTTCTCTCTTCGAGTGACCAGCAAATAGGACTGATCTTGAGAGTTTCAGCCTGGGCAGGGCTTTAGGAAAAAACACAAAGAACAGTGCAGCAACCATTCATGAAGGTCCTTGTTCCTGCAGAGCGTGGCACAGAGTGAGCTTCCCTGAGAGCAATCTGCTCATCCAGAGATGAAGTGGAAGGACCACATGGTGGTACCGTGCCACCAGGCAGCTCTCAAAGGCATCCTTATCCTTATCCTCCAGCACCAAACCCTGCCCACTGGCCCATCAGCCTCACTGAAAGGCTTCTTGCCACCAGCTCCTCAAAAAGTCAAACTTCCTTTTCTGCTTTAGCAAGCTATATTTTGGTCCACTCAAGACCAAACCTTTGAGACAGCATTTCAGAGTTCTCTTTGATTACTGAGGAGATCAACCAATAGTTGTGATTGAGGCTGATTTTGAAGAAGCAAGAAGACATAATTGGTGTATATTTTAGCAAAGCATAGATGTGTCTTCTTGTCCTGCCCTACAATAGAATTTCCACAGTCCTCAGCAAAAACATCTCAGTATTAATGAAATATATTAAATATTGCTATAACAAACAACAATCATAATGTTTTTTGGCGCTCCCCCAGTCACTGCTTACAGGAAAACGTTACTAGAACAGTGAAATAAGATGACAGCTTTACAATAAAAGAACACTTTCTGTGTGGTAATTTACCCCTTCAGGAGACATCTCAAATTCGTTAGATTATAACTCTGATTTTCTACAGTTCTTTGAGGAACACAATTTTGAACATGATACACAGCTCTAAAGTCCTCTTGAGAGGAGACATCATTCTCATATCCATCAGTGGGGCTTACATAAATATAGGTATGAAATTTAGTAAGATTCATCTTCTCCAAAGGCCTCTCCTGGGTAAAAGAGGGCATTCAGAGATACCATAAGTTCTTCTTTCTTTGCACCTCAACATCTTGTTAGTGAAGGCAGCCTGGGTAAAGTTTTTTAGAATCTGCTGTAAGCAAAGTTTATCGTCTAAGCAAACATTCTGCATTATCTCTTGATCAAGTGTTGTAAATTTCTGCTTTTAGTGACCTCAGAAATTTACTTGAATAACCTTTTCCTGTGGTCTGAATTAACATTTGATGTTTTCTGTGATAGCTGGTGTGGAAGTGGTATGGTAACAAGAGCTCTTGCTTGAAGGAAAAATCCAAGAAAGGCTCTTCTCAAGTTGTATGTCACTGCAAAACACAAACAGTGTTTTCATGACCACGATTTTCTTTGCTCAAACTCTTATGTAGCCTCAGATCCTTGAAAATTCTCCCTTTTCTTTATATGCAAGGGAAATTTTGCAAGGGAAATGCAAACCATTCTAAAATACATAAAATAACCCTGGAGGTACTTCAGAAGTCCAAATATTTTGCGTTTCTCCTTTATTTACATTCCATTTGCTTGTTTGCCTTAAAAAAAAAGAAGTGCTTTGCATTGTTATGTTGGAATAATATTATCTGAGAAACCACAGAGTCGTGCCTTTTCACAAACATAATGTGGTTAAGGAATAGGGAATCATTTAAAAATGCTCTTAAAATAATCTTGCATGGCAAATCCCTTTGTTTATGAGGATTAAAGAACACATGATAATTTTAAAGCTCATTGTCTTTGGTGATTTTGAAGACATATTCATGGACTCCCTCTAAGTCATTCTTAGCATTGAATACACCCAAGGAAAAAAGATTCTTTGTGTAAATTTGAATAAATCCTGTGTCACTTGGGCATAACTTCTTTCCCTATGGACAAGTCAAAGTCATGGCGAGTTGAAGAATCTACCTGTAGATATGATGGTTTCTAACACAAATCCCATCAGATTTTATCAGGTTCCCACACTAAAACCCACTAGATCTGGACCATCAGTTCAGTTTCTCTATCTCATATGAGATGAAAGTGTTCAAGGCCAGGTTGGAGGGGGCTTTGAGCAAACTGGTCCAGTGGAAGGTGTCCCAGCTTATGGCAGGGGCAAGGAACCAGATGGTCTTTAAGGTTCCTTCCCACCCAAAACATTCTGTGATGCTGTGGTAGCTCTGCACTAAGATTGATGGTTGTGTCTCATCTTAAACTATGAAGACCAAGGGCAGGTAACCTGAAAGTAAAGATTTCTGAATAAATGAAGAGGAGGGGGCACTTAACAGAGCCAGACAAATAAACCGGCATTTGTCCTGCCACTGATGCTGGTGAGAGCCAGTCACAGCTGCAGAGAGAGATTCTTAGCTGTGTTGATTTTATGTCTTCATATTCCCTATGTAAAATGCATCCTGTTGTTCACTCAAGCTCCATCCATGAAAAAGATTGAGAAACACTTTTAGCAAGGAGCACCAAAACACTGTCAGTCTCTGTGCTGTTTGCAAAGGACCAAGGAAGTCAGAAAGCTCTAAGCCACTGACAAATGATTTCACCCAAAAAAACCAGTGTTGGTATTAAGCTTTTAAATGCTGGTAAATCTTCAGCTCTATTAAATCCAAACCCACAGAACCTATTAATTGGTGTCTTTCTTACAGGGAAGCACTGGTTCTAATTTGACATATATTTTATGCATCACTCTACCCCTTGGTTCATAAAAATGATCCAAATTTGCCTCGCCTCGCTGGTTGAGGCCACTTTCCAAATGCCTGTCCATAATCTCAGATGAAAAATTATAGCCCTGGAAAGGTGATGTGTCAGAGGAGTGTGAGATGCACCAACACACGTGCAGATGCAAGGCAACAATCTGCTGAATTAAAATTACAAAAAGAGGAGATGATGAACCATCTCATTAACTTAACTTGTCACTCTGATGGCCTCACTCCATGTAAATAAATAGGGAATGGGAGAAAATGAAAAGCATTACTAGAGCACAGCTAAAACAAGAAAGTACTCAGGTCATCACCTGCTCTAAGTGACGTCAGTAGTGATACAGCTTTAACCTCATGATGGTTTGGTCACACTGGCCTGACCTTGGCATTTCTAATACGTGATCAGATGCTGTGAGAGCCTGGGCACTGCTCTGGGGAAGGTCTCAGCACATCCAGTTCCTCTGCCTGTATTGATAATTCAAGGAATTAATCCAGACAATCCCCAGTGCTTAACAGAAAAGACCCCACACTAATCTCTGAGCATTTCCCTTTTGTAAAGCTTGAAACCATATATGTTCTATAGTGGACTTTTTTTTCTCTCTCTCTAAGACTCTCTCCAAATATTGAATGACTTTGCAACACAAAGACTTTTCTACCTATTTTTAATCAGTTAGTTAAATACAGGAACAAGCTGAAATTCCACGGTGCACCAAAAGCAAAGGCAGCTGTTCAATACCAGCAGCTGAAAATGATGAATACCACACTTACTTCTATCTGAAACACAGAAAGCAGCTTCACTCTTTAATAAAGCCCCTAGGAAAGCTAGAATGAAATATCTAGCCATATTGCTAAGCCAAAAACAATTTAATGGGTTTGGAAATGATGTCTGATCTCATGTTAAACAAGATCCTCAATAAATCACCAGGGAAGAGTCCTCTGGTGAAAGGGCCAGGCATTCTGTGGAAGGCACACCAAGGCTACCAGCTCATGGGACTCAGCGTAGCACTTCTCACTGATAAACTCTACAAGCCCAAAGTCCCTTGCTTAGTTCCAAACTGGCTGATTCTACTCTTATCCCTAATTACACCTTAATATAATGTTGGTTACAGGGTAAGCTTTTATTCTTATCCCACTTTTGTTGTACACTCTAAAGCTATAATACCTTCTAGCACCCACCCAACAGCTTTTTATAGAAGTGTGTATGGATATGCCCATATCTACATCTACCTAACAATACAGTTCTAGTTACAGCCACAGCTGGTCCAGGACCTCTCTTGTTATTTACAGTGTTTTGCTGAGGGATTATGCCACTTTTTCCTATGGACACAGGACTTTGTCCCAAACCCTTTCCTCTCAGGCTGGGAAGGCTGTCAGTTGAAGTTACTGCAAAGTCTAGGGAAAAGAGTTTAGACTTTACACCTGAATATTTCATAGAGCCATAATCTGTGCAGGACTGATGACAATTTAGAAAATGATGGTAAAATAATTGCAACAGCAATAGTAGTAACAATAACAATAAATGTTTTCCCATTTATCCTTTCCTTCTTTGCTGAAAATGTGATTGGAAAGGGAGGCATTGCAAGAGCTCTGAATGACCTACTTTGAATTTTCCCATCAACTTCTATTTCTGCAAATTTTCTTCTGCACAGCAGCTGCACAGAGAGGGCTAGAGCACTGTGTGAAAGACTGGTCTCTTGGGCTACCCTGGCAGAGTGAATGCTAAAGCCTCTCCAATAATGTTGTTCTCAAGTGGTTTCATAATTTTTTGGACTTCAGAGGTCCCAGTTATTTCAATCATGGATAACAGGATCCACTTATCCAGATGCCTGTGTAAGCTCTCAGAAATGGAAGGCTTTTTTGTCTTTTGTTTCTCTATTCTTTTATATATACTGCATTTCCCTCAGTGTGCTCTACTATCAGGCCCTTCACTATGATACAGGAAAGCAAAGCTTGTCCCTAGAGACTGCACACAATTTGAATGACAATGGCCAAATTTCATAGCCATATACTGCAAGTTCTCAACCCTCAGAGTGGTTTTAAAAGAAAGGTGGCAATTTGTTATATTTTGAATTTAGTTTGTGCTCTTCCTTTTCCATCAGATGCTTGGGGAGCACTGATGGAGATGGGAGGGACTGGCAGAAAAAAAAAAACCACAACAGATTCCCCTCAAAATCTGATCAGGACACAGAAAAGACTGGTCCCTGAGATATGTAGGAGCAGCCACTCTTTTCAGGTCCAAGTGTCCAAGGTTGGAATTGAAATCCACTTCCAGCAACCAGCTGTAAAACTCCAACTGGACCCAGATCAATATGATCAAAGGCACATTGTGGATGTTACTCAGAGCATAATCCAGACTTGAGCATAGCATTCATTTAAAGCACATTCTCACTGGGATGCTGCTGATTTGGTAAACTTCACTTTTCTTTAATCCTAACTCCTGAAAGCTCACTCCTCATGCCTGCAGCTGCTCAGTGCTCTGGGGTGCTCATTTTTCCTTTCCACACCCAGATGGAAGCAGGCTGGAGGAGGCCTGTAGAGAAATGAATTTTTCCCCAGCAGCACCAGGAGGAGTTGTCCTCTGTCACCTCCCAGTTTCTTCCAGCTCTTCTGTTTGCCACCTTTTTCTCCACCCTCCATCACCCCCTCACCAGCAGTAGCAGCTCTCCTTTCTCTGTGCTAAAGGAAGGTCCCAGCAGCCCCTCTGAGGTCTTTAGCACCTTCTGATGCAGCTACACACCAGTGGATAATGCTCTCATGGTCTCTTTTTGATGCCTCTTATTGTCCATAGGTAGGATCCGAGGGGCATGGAGAGTAGGAAAAATAGTTGTGAAAGTGACATTTCCTATCCATATTCCTTTCTGTGTCATGAAAACTCACTTCCATCCCCTGTAGCATTTAATCATATAGCTTTAACTTTCCTCCCAGCACACAAGGGGAGGGGGAAAGTCCCTGGCTAAACTCAGAATGCCATTTTGTGGCAATTTATGAGCAAACAAGCTTCCCATCAAACCAATCCTTAGAAATGTCACTCCAGGCTGGCACTAAGCAGAGATTAAACGACGGATTGTCAACCTTCCTTTTTTTTATTTGATGTTTTGAATTTCACCGTTCCTCTCTTTCATTAAAAATGAACTAGAGGGGAAAAAAAACCAGAATAAAATAGAATCCTTTTACATCTAAAAGTCAAGATAATTATCTCTTATATCCAACCCACTCCTCCAAGACTCTGAATGAAGCCATCATTAAAATCTGTGTCCATCTGGTGACTTTTCCACAGCTAATTAGGTGAAGAAGCCAGTTAACAGATATGTTCTGCTGAAATATTTCTCTCTCTTTCTGTCTTTTTAAAAACTTCCAGACATGGTCCATGTACAACCCGGATTCTGCTTGTTCATCCCTCAGGGTCTAGGAGAACATGAGGAGAAGCAGGGTGGGAGATGGATGCTTGGTGAGATGATCACCGAGGCTCTATCATGGCATCAGGGCTGGGAAAAAAAATGGAGGAAGGGGATGCAGGAGGCAGCAGGTTTGACTTCTGCTGTGCAGGAAGGCCTTTGGTGAGCTGGTCGGATGTTTTGCTGGCAGTGTTTCAGTGCATTTGTGCGTGGGGCTTCTTTTAATACTGTGATTTTCTCCCTGTGGTTTTTCAGGCACTCAGCCAGCCTACTAAAGACTCTCTACCAGATCCCCATCTGCTGCATTTATTAGAGCTTGTCACCCTAACACCTAGGGGCTGCAAGGTATTGATTCCTCCTGTGTCCAGATGGATGGTTCGTGGGGTACCCCCTCCTCCCCCGACCCTGCACCAGATCTTACTGTTGGCACTTTGAGGACTGCCAGTTTTCAGATAACCCCAAACTCATAAGAAGGCTCCGGTGGGAACCCTCCAGAACTGGATATGGTCCATACTAACTGATATAAATGTGAGTGAAGGAGTGTGCAAAGTGCACTGACCTCATTCCAGGGTCACTGCTGGAGGCATCAGTCTTCGAGTGCTGAAACCATCTCTAGGGTCATGGGAGAAATATTCAGACACCCTTACACCTTATGAGAGCTTGGATCTCACGTCAAGGACAGTGGGCAGGTGTCTGAGTGTGGCAGCTGAGGGCATAAATCCCTCCGTGATTCTGCCATCCAGCACCCAGAAGGTCTGGCCAGTTACACTCATCACTCAGGGTCAAGGACAGCTGACTGATGGAGTTTCAGAGTACACTGTCCAGTCTCTCACCCACTCATCCAACCTGTTTTTCCCTTTGCAGGTGTAGCTTCCAGAAGCCTGTGCCCTTTTCCACAGACCCCAGGGCTCACAGCCCCACAGCTCGCAGCAGGACACACAGCATTCTGGTTTGGGGAACAGGCATGAGAGAAATTGCTGGCAATGCCATCCCCTCTGTGTCTGCAACACAATTCCACCACTACATGCACATCCATCACAGGAGCTGGAAAGATCCTTGGCATTTTTGATGGCTTTTCTAGTGTGTTCTGTGGACCCTCCCAGCTGAACAGTCAGCCCCACTGCTTTGGGGCTCAGCAGTCTCTATGCAGCTGTGCTGTTTTGGAATATAAACCCTTGAGAGTACAAACCCTGCCTTGCCCACTCCCCCTCTCTGGAAAATGTCTACCTCAGTTTGGCACAATTACAGTAATGTGGTTATAATTCTAGAGGGATTGTAACAAGTGAGTAATACAATAACTTTCCAATCTTCTCTCAAAGACAAGTAACAGACCACAAGGACTCTGGCTCAAGGGAAGCAGGACACACTGACTCAAAAGGTCTTGAATTATTTTAATTTCTTTGGTTGCGTTCATGTAAAGAGAAAATTACTGGAAGGATTTGCATTGTCATTTACTTCAAAACGTTGAAGTTAAATGTTAAGAGAACCCAGAAGGGTTAATATTCACCAGACTTCATCTCTAGCCAATGATTCCCTGCTGCTCCTACATTTACATCATGCAATTGTCACTGTAGCTAGAGATGAGAAAATTTGATAAAAGGAGTTCTCTATGGACACTGGACAGAAATAGAGCTGGGGGAAGAATTGTAGCAAGGGAAGGATTGCAGTCCATAAATATATCACACTTGTTAAATACAACCATAGCTGGCTGCAGCATCATCTAAACCACTCCACATCCTGTTCTGTGCTCCACTGTTCACGAGCAGTATAGGAAAAGCTGTACAATTCAAACACACAAAGAGAATGAACAAAGAATATTTGCTTTAATGTTACTGCAGTTTTCAGGAACGCTGGGTTTCTTCAAGGCCATGCAAGGAAGGTGCTGAGCCTATTAAGATATTTTTCATATCTCGTGATAAGTTCACTGTATTGGAGTTAACTCTGCCTTGTACATCTTCATCAACAATGCAATATCCTTATACCAATTTAATTTTACATTGCCAGCAAGATAAAGGCAATTTATAAGTTTCAATGAGGGCAGACTGGCTGTGCTCCAATCCAATCCAGGGAGTGTAACGTTTGCTGGGGAATTGCTCAAGACCTTAATGTCTGGCATATGGTGAGCTGCTTTCATTTCTGACCTGTGCAATTAAGGTCAGCAGCAAAAATTACATTAGAAAAGTTCTTTATTAATCATGTTCTATCTAGGGCAGATGATGACAACCTCTAAGCACAGAGACCTGGCAACCACAAAGCCAAATACTGTGAATCTCAAAAACCACTCACTAACAAAGCTTTGAAGGACATTTTCTTTGGTGTTTTGCCCATGGCTTTGTAGCAATAGAGAGTAGTGGTCACATCTTGGGGGGAACAACATGCACTCAGTCCTAGATGGTGATATTCATTCAAATTGTAGTGGATTTCAGAGGTACCTGGCAAGAGAAATCCTTGGGGACTTCTTATGCCTCTCTACTCTATTGAAAAACAGGTTCTGCAAGCAGGCACTAGTATCTGAAATGGCTCTGGGTGCCTCTTCACAAATATGCCTGCCCTAAAGACCAACTGATCTCCTTTTTGACATGCTATGAAAATAGTCTCTGAAATTTTGTGGTTAGCAAAACTTTCATCTTGCTGAAACTCAGCTCTCCACTTCACCCAAAGAGATGCAAATAAAAGTAAATTCACAATGCACCATGAATTTGCATGATGTAGTGGGGAGAAGGAAGCCACCCCTTCTTGCCCCAAAGGAATACCCACACATCACAGTCTTCTTCTGGACCTAACCCAAAGCCCACTTAGTGCCTCAGACATTGGTTTAATCCATTTTTGCTTGGATTTTGTCCTAATCTGTCATGACACATCCCTGATTTTGCAATGGGAACACTTGCAGCAGAGGCTTGTGTAGCTGCTGACCCATTTGAACAGACCACCAGGACATGCTGAGACTCTACAAATCACCACATGCTCCATCCTCTTGTGGACAAGGCTGATTGCTTCAATTTTTGCTAATGACGCAGTGATGGTGTGAGCCACAAATCACAAGGGAAGACATGACCACAGGAGGAACAGCCTGCAACACCCATTGAGCAGAGCCCCAGTGATGATCCTGACCCACAGAAGGATGGCAAGGTCAGAGCCAATAGAAACTGAGGGATGCTGGGTCTGAAACACAGAGCAGCACAAAAAAAACTTCAATGCATTGAAAATTAAATGAAAACTAGAAGAATCCAGGCAGAGGCAAAGATGAATTTATAATTTCTATCAAGAGAAATGAGTAAATGAGGGAAAGACAATCTGAGCTCACATATCTTTATTCCAGCATTCACAAGCATCTGCATTAGGCACTAAGAATAGCAATCCTATCTCATCTCCCTTCTCTTTGTTGTACATTACTAATGTTAAAAGAAAGGAAAAATAACGAAAACAAGGTGTTCCTGTCCCTATTGTTCATTAAAACATGAAAAAGATTCAATTTATAAAGAAAACAATAGCCCAGAAGTTCTGTTTTACGATCAAATATCTTCACAATCTCAATTAAGAAAATGAAGAGTAAAGCAGGATTTCACCAAAGCTGGCCACATATCAGGAAGCCATTCAGATAGGATTCTCTCTGAAAACACCAACAACATTTTTTGGTTTTATGGCTTACTTTTTTGCCTTTTTTTTTTCTTTCTCCTACATTCCTTGTACCTTTGCTCACTGTAATTAGCTCCATAAGTTTTGCTTTGAATAAATGTCTTTTCTTTTCCTCTCTCCTGTTGTCCACCTCTTGGGATTATTTTCACTCTTTTTTTTATTCTGTTTTGTTTTGTTTAACTAATTCCTTTTTAAACACTACCTGCACACTAAACTGCCCTTTCACCTCACTGTTGTGAACTCTTTCTCCTTCTATCTACCTGATACGTGCAGCCCAGGACTTCTGTATCCCCATGGTAAATTTATTTATCACACTCTAATGATTCCTCTATCCACACTCCACATCTTCAGGGCTGGTTCTCAGGGAAGAGGGCAAGAGGTGAGTGTGTAGCAATTTTTGTTTATTTTAAATCTCAGTAAACCACTTGAGTCAGAGAGGTGGGAAAAAGAAATTCATCATCTCTTTTTCTTCTTCTGTGTCTTTTTTTCCGTTTTTTTTTTTCTTATATTTAATGCAAAAATGCGCCTGCAGCCAAGACTTTTTGGCACAGGAACCGTCCTAGCCAGAAACATCTTACTGCTTAAAAGAAAAAGAAATATACAGCTACGAGACTTATTTTACCCCAACTATACGATTTTCACAAACAACAGTATGTGACACAGATAGGATAAGTAGCTGTACAGGCTTGGATTGCAGTGAACATGCTGGTGTGATGTGTTCCAGACACAGATAAGTTCACAATGCTTTAAGCCCTTAGTCCTAAGACTAAGCTCAGACTCAGGGACTGAGCTTGGTCTGGAAGCAGGGCTGCATTTCTCTGTAACCAGCTGGAGAGGGCAA
Source organism: Cinclus cinclus (assembly GCF_963662255.1). Taxonomy (NCBI): domain Eukaryota; kingdom Metazoa; phylum Chordata; class Aves; order Passeriformes; family Cinclidae; genus Cinclus; species Cinclus cinclus. Next base: position 10,500,546 of record NC_085057.1, read on the forward strand.
TGAAAAGATTCTCCGGGTTTTAGGATGCCTGCAGGATCAGATGTGGCATCAAGTCCTGCAGAAAGCCAGCTGGTACACAGTCAGCCAGCCCATCAGTAGGGTTTGAGCAAACCAGAACTACCACAGCAAGCACCCACCAAGCCAGTGCAGGACATACCTGGTCCTGGGCTGGAAGCTTAAATGGATTTGTTGTATCATCAAACCAGAGGTGGAAGAGTTTTTTGTGCTGTGGTGGGGAGTGGTTACATGTCTTCAGTTTTATGCCAAAGTGACCTGTATCCAACCAGAGAATGTTTTATAGATATCATCAGCAGTACTGCAGTCTGTGCTAGGGACAAACAACAAACACTTGTCACAAATCTTAACAGAGGACAGCTTCTGCTGGTCAGTGCAAAAATAACAATCATAACAGGACTAAAGACTGAGGACATGAAGGCAATTAGTAGAACGTCTGTAGCATTCAAGGTTCTGGTTGAGAAGTTGAACAGCCCTTCATTTCACCTTCTAATAACTTACAAGCCCATTAAAAATATATATCTGTGTATTACCTCACCCCTAACCTTCCCCAAAACCAAATCTTTAATCAGCTACACCTCTAATGCAGAATCAGCAGCAGCAATGAAGAATGACCCTGCAACAGCAGCCCCGTGAGACAGAGATTTATTTTTCTTTTTCTCTCCCCCTTTTTTGTTTTCCCCTCTGCAGCTCAAATTGTGCCTTTGAAACATCTTTAAGTATTGGAGCTTTGTTCTTTTCATTTCCTCCTCCTATTTTTGTATTTTCCTGATATGCTCCCTGGAAAAAATGTTTTCATTTTTGTTAGCAAGTCAGATGTTTCTGCTCTTTCCTAAGGTATATATTATCCTCCTGGGTTGTGCTGCTTTGAGTCTGGACAGTACTTGGCATGGGTACTCCCTGTCTGAAAATTAAATCTGAAGGCACCACCGCAATGCAAGGAACAGACAGAGCAGAAATTATCATCCCTTTTAAGAGCTCTTCTTATTCCAAAATATACCCCATACAAAACTTCTCAAACTCAGCTCTTAAATTCAGGGTCACCAAAAGACTTTTAACAGAAGGGCTGAAGGCGCAACTTAAGTCTCCTGGTGGTAAGTTTTATTCCCATTCATTGGAAAGCAATATTCATTAGGCAAATGGTTTTTATGTATCTTCAAATCAATGTTTTGTCAGAGTGTAAAAAGTCTTGGCTTTCATAAATGTCAGCTTTGTGTTGTGGCACTGGTGAGGATGTGACCAGGGGCTGCAGCACAGCAGCATCTGGCAGCATCTTCTGCCAGTCCAGCCTTGCCTACCCACAAAACTCAGCCAGTGAGCCCCATGCCCGACTCTTCCTGCCACTCCAACAGATCACAAGGGGCTGCAGATATAAGACAAACTTCTTTCACCAGGAAAAGAAAAAAATTAAAATTGAGCCTCGAAGGCAGCTTCCAGAAGAGAAAGCGAGTAAACTAATGCCTTCTATCCTGGAACAGATCTCAGTAAAAACCAACAAACCTTACAGTGCAAGTTTTGGTATTTTCTGTAAATTCCTCCTCAGCATTAGTTGTAAATCTTATCAGGGGATAGGCTGTTTGTTCTCACACAAATAAAATAACAAATGGAGTGAAGATCGCAGAGAGCTGACAATCACCAGAGGCAATGCAGCACTCAGGGCTCTTGGAATCACAAGAACTATTCAGCTCAAGAAGCTTAACAGATCTTCATTTCTCTCTCCAGAAACTTATGAGCCCATTAAAAATATATATCTCTGTATTCCCTCCACCCAGAAGCCTTCCTCCTCCAACCAGCTGCACCATTTAATGCAAACTCAGCTGCAATGAAGAATGATCCTGTAGAAGAACCCCAGGGAAAAAGCTTTTGCTTCCTTTCCTTCCTTTCTTCCTTTTCGCAGACCCAGTTGTGCGTTTGAAATCTCTCCAAGCAGCTGGCACCTTGTCTTTCCTTTTTTTTTAATTTTCTCCTTTTTTGTCTGTGTTTCTAGGCAAGGTGGCTGTAAGAGAGGCTTTCATCTTCATTAAGGCCATACGTTTCTGCAGGTTCATTAGGCTCTTTTTTTGTTGCTATTGGTGTGCACTTGTCTGCAACAAGAAAAATAGCCTCAAACATCATTAGTCTGCTAAAGAAAATTTCAGCACTCCTTCCTGAGGCTTTGGGAATTTGTGCTGCGTTGAAACTTCAGCAAAATCAAGAATCTGACATCAGGCTTCTTCCTTTATTCTTTCTCATGCTCCTTGTGACAGACATGGTTCCTAAGGGCCCAATCTTGCCTTTACATAAGCTGTGCTGTAGGTTTAAATATAAGCCAGGGCAAAGCAAGACCCTGATGTTTTTCCAAAGCAGCAACGCACCTGCAATGATCACTCCCTGAGGTGAGAGCTGACCCATTCATCATGAGGGGTGTTGACTCTACACATAAAAATGACAGCTTAAATGGTATTTAATGATATTAGCTATTTCCCAGCTGATCATTTTAGCAGATTCATTCAGCCATGTGCAAGTTGGCAAGGCTGGGGGCAGAAGGCCACACCTGGCCATTCAGAAACAGCCCCCTTGGTAGCTGAGTGCAGGTGAAATCAGGACCCATTTGTTGAAGAGCTTTTTCATCTCACGTCAGTGATCAGGAGGCTCCCGGCCCCCACTCTGCTGACCCCAGGCTAATACACACACACAGAATGTGCAAGCTCCTGCTAATGGTTTTTGGCTTGCAATCCTCTCCTCAGCATCTGTCTTGCTTACATTTGAGACCGGTATTTTTTCCTAATTTATAGACTAAATAAATTAATCCATGACCTCCCACCAGACATCCTGCCGTGCCCTGCTGAACACCAGGATTATTTCTAGCTGAGTGAATTAAACAGCCTGGAAAATTCAAAAGAACATTTAGATTCTAGTACCTGAATGTTGGCCCTCCAGAAATATTGGCCAGTGCTTGAGGAGGAGGATGTGACCTTCCATACCAGGGGACGGAGGCCTCTGCTGTCAAGGTGGCCCCCAATCAACTGATCATGTGTCAGTCAATCCCCAAAGTCAAATTTATGTAAACACTTATTTCATCTACACACTCTATCCACTTTACCCAGCTTTATAGTTGATCCCAGCTCCCAGTGATTGGGTTCTACTGGCTCTTCACCGTATTTCTGGCTGCATGTGCACAAATATTGAAAACTGTTTTAATCTCATCTGCCTGCTTTTAGCAGGACTGATGAGCCCCAAGGTCATCCTGCTTCTGACACCTCTCTCCGTGGAAGGACCCATCAAATTTTCTGCAATAAACAACATTTCATCCTCTGCTGACCCAACTATGTTTCATATATCTTTTGCAAATGGCCAGTCAAATGACAAGTTGCTGCCCTCATAAAATTCTTAAAATGCCTACCAGACACATGGTGGGCTCTGCAATGTGTTTAGCTTGCCATTGATCTCCTCGTACATGCTATAAAGAAATAATCTTATCCATGCAGTGAGAATTGGGAGGGAGGATGTATTGTAAGGATATTTCATAAAAAGATGTAATTGTTCAAACTAGACAGGAAAACTAATTGAACATAGTAATTGTGGTAAGGCTTTGTGCTTCATGGCAGAGGCAGCACTGCTGGCTGAGCTTTATCTGGCATTATGGCATGTGGGTTCCACAGAGAATTGTTTGCAGCCCTAGGAAACAGCCTGAAGCCTGGACAGACTTCACATAAACTGTGTGGCCACCAATCCCACGTCTTTAAAGTAATAACTGATTTTGAGAGACATAGATTATATAAGGTTGCTGTAGCCAGCTATTTTCTAAATAAGCAACTCCATTTTTACTTTCCTCTTTAACAGTTTTTACTCTACTGATTGGTGGTGTGAGTATAAAATTTATTGTATCTTGAGTGAGACCAGGGGATTCAGGGAGAGTAAAGTAAAATGTAATTTGACATCAAAATAACTCACAGAGAAGCTGCTTCACTGACTGTAAGATTAATTGTCATATTTAATGCATTATAAACCTCTACTTGTTAATTTATGTCAAGTCACCCCAAGATTTCCAGGCTGTTGCATCAGGCAGTTACTGCTTTCAGGGTAGCTTGCTCTAACATTTAGGTCCAGCTTGGCTATAGTCCATTAGGATCTTACTGCTCAATTACAAAAGGAACATTAAAAATTATTTCATCTCATGGCATCAATAATAAATCAGTTCTTCAAGACCAGGTTTTCTGCAATGGTTGACTGACTATATTTAAGCATATCTTTTTTAAAGCCTTGAAATCTTATATTGGAAACCTTGAAGCTTTTTGAAACCTTGTTTTTCTGCACCTGAATTCCTGTGACCCATCCCCAACTCAATCCCTGTGCAGATTAGAACATCACCTTTTCCCAAATCTATGGGACTTCTTGAGCCACAAACCACTGGCCAAGAAATTAAGAGGTTTACACCTATTTTTCCACCCAATTTTAAAGAATTACTCCTAAGCAAGTATTACTGCCTAGTGTTTAAGAAAAGAGATGGCATGAGCTGAACCTTTGGTCTGATTTGGCACAGTCCTCCCCAGAGCACAGCTTTGGTCCTCCCTGTGCCTGTCTGTAAGATGAGGGGTGGGTTTGGTAACAGTTGTGTAAAGTCAACAGCCATGACGGAGGGGTGAGGCCCAGAAATCTGTTTTTCACACAAAAGGACTCAGAGAACTCCTTCAGAGTTGTCTGGATGGACTCTCCATGCTGTTTGCTGCGCTGCACAGGAAGCACGTTTTACTTCAGACAAGGGCAGATCACAACAGGCAGAGGAAACTTCTGTTTCAAGCACATTTAAAGACTATCCATGCATGCTTTAGAGGCACAAATTAATCCCCCCCCCTCCCCACAAACCAATCAAACAGCAGTGCTGTAAACGTGGAGACACCAGAGTGCAATCCCCCTCTCCGGCTCTCTCTGCGCACCATACACACACAGAGTGTTCGTCTCCGGGTCAGTGGGAAAGTTAATTAGAAGAACTGAGTTTCTTGTGATGGAAGATGCCACCCTGTTATGATTCTGAGTCCTCTCTCTGCTTCTGATGAATTACAAATGACAGCGAGGGAAGTGAAGGACACCAGCAGTGACAGTTTGTCAGCCACACTCACTCTGCGTACGTTTTTTTTTGGGTGGATAACTTTTTCCTTCTCTGTTCATTTACACCACTGGCTACGACTTCCTTCCTTCCCTCTGCCTCCTCTCCCTTTCCTTGCCTTCACCAGAAGTGACTGGAAGGTGAAAGAGAAGGCAGCCTCTTTGATCAGACCTCGTGAGCCCCAAAGGATGGGGTTGGGATGGGGCAGAGCAGGAGACCTCTGGATGGGCTTTCAGAAGTGCTAACAGTGATGCTGAGCAAACAGCACCTGATGGAGCAGGTGCAGGGCTCTGTGCTCAACCATCACTTGCCTCCAGACAGGCAGGCAGGAAAGGAACCCAGCAGTGAAATGTTTCCTATCAAGAGATGCTGCTTCTTCCCTCTAGCCTATCAATCAAGAAGCCAGCAAGTAGACTGGAACAGGGCTTTCCCGTTGCTGGTTCTTAATTCTTTGTATTTTTGCAAGTTGTTCATCTACCGCTACAAAGTTCTTGTCTTATTAAACTGTGCTTTTAATGAGAGGAGGCTGCTGTTATCCTGGTATATCATGGGCTGGGCAAAAACATGCTCTGTGTAGTCTGATTTATCTCATCACAGTTTTGTTTTCCTACCAAAATATATGTCTGCCAAATATCTGTTTCATCCCTTAAAAAAAAAAAATAGAGATAGAGAGAGAGAAATGAAACTCATTTTAGTGAATTTTGCTACTTGAAACAATGGTTTTTTTAAAACCTCTCTTTGAAGTTGGAAACATACTTCAATGAATTCCAGAGGAAGAAATTTCTGATTTTACTTTCTTGAAAACAACTACAAGATATATAAGTTTTGGAAGAACTGTGGGCTCTGGAAGTTTTCTCAGGGCAGCAAAAGCTCTCTGCATGGTTGGAGTGTGCTTCTATTCTCCCAAGTGCTACTCTTTTACAGAAACAGATAAAACACACAGGGGCCTTAAGTCTTGATCTAGGAGCCAGAATAGGGATTTGAGCACTTATTTCAAAGGATGGAAAATTAAACAAATAGCAATAGAGAAGAGTATGTGTTCATGAATCAGATTATGATCATGCCTGAGTGAAGACAATTGGTTGTTAACTCTACTCCTATTAAAGTTCATATTCTGAACGGCTACACAGCTTCAAAATAGAAGCTGAAATAGATTTCTGTGCTAACTTCAAGGTCATGTTTCTGCAGTATTATGGAATATATTAAAATGCTCAATTTATTCTCTGTAACTCAAAAAAAAATATAAATGTAGCTTATATTAAATAAACCTTTGCCAGTATCTCTTCTTCTCTCACTTTTTCTCCTTTGACCTCTATATTTAATAGAAAAATGTATTTCAATATGAGAAGATTTTCTTTATTATATTTGCTTCTTCCTCAGTGGAAGCCATTGTTGCCCAGAAGAAAAAAATATATAGAGAGTGCCCTTTTGTCCACAAAATCCACTGACCTCAATCCAGCTATTTATTGTCCTACCACAAGACAGCAATGGTAAAAGCCTTGATTTTCTTTGATTATGAGCAGACATGTGCCATGTTGTGCATGAATAAGGTGGTTCCTTTACCTCCAGACTAACCCAGTTTGGTGAGGGGAAGTCTCACCATGCAGGGCTGTAGTTTTGGACAGCAAAATTCCCAGTCCATGTATTCGAGGGCAATCCAAAAAAAAATCAGTCAGGCACTGGAGTGTGAATGAAGACAACAGATGCAGTGTTTTTTTTATTACTGCCTGCTGCTGCAGGAATTAAAGGGAAATGTCCCATAATTCATTAAGATGTGCTAGAATCCTTTTGGGAATGTTTTCACTAAGGAGAGAGCAGCATCCTGCTAAAATGACCACGTGGCTCTTATGCCAGATTGGGATTACATCTGACCAGTTTGGAGCACACACAGAGATTGGCCATTTTGGCTCCTGCCAGGGAAGATACAGCTTCAAAAATATTTTGAGGGATGATGTCTGCTGAGTCTGTGCTTCTTTCATAGTGCATCCATCAAAACCCTGTTAATGTAAGGAGTGTTTCTCAGCACTCCTTCCATGGGAGCAAAGAGCAGGATTTGCCCTTTGAGGTAGACTCACACTGGAGTCATGGGCACAGCCACCCATGAGGCTGGGTAAGACGAGGATCCGTTTCAGATATCTCTGGATTCAACCAGAAGTACCTCTTGTTTGTGACATACCTGAAATTTAAATCTGTCAACATTTTAGTCCTCTGCCATGGGTGGTGCTGGGTGCAGAAAGATCTCTTTGCCAGAGCACTGAGAACGGAAGAACATGCCAGAACCATGGGGCCCCACCTGGGATGAGTTTCTGTGAGCTGAAATAACCATTATTTTTATCACTCTTCTGTCAAGCCCTCTACTACAAAAAAAAAAAAAACAGTTCCCAACCATTTACTTTACTGCTTCTACTTAGATGGAATTTCACAGGACACATAATTTTTCTGCTAACAAATCAACTCTTGCTCCTTCTACCACATTGTCGTGCAGGGGACTCTCCTGGCTCCTGCAGACCTGGCAGTGAAGCAGGGAGGCCTTTGTTCATCTCCTTGCTGCATCCCTTGGGCTGCCTGGCAGCATCATATCCCATGGGCCTTGCCCTGAGCTGCTCTGCCAAATGGCTTCACATTTTGAAGTAGAAGAAGAAGCTGTTTCCTGCAAACAGATTATGAATTTAAATATTTCCCTGAGCTTCTGTTCACAGGATTTCTAATGCACTGGGCATCAGCTTAGCCCTCTGATGAATCAAAGCCATTTTGCAAAAATGGCACCTTAGTGTTGCATATGTATTTCCCCTCTACAGCTTCCCTGGTATGTTTATTCAGTTTACTAGTCAAAACTAGTTTCATGCTACACTAAGCTCAGCAGGGTCAACACCTAGCCTATGAAAATCAAGCTGTCTCTTTTCTCTCTGTTTCATACATCATCATCAACCAAAGCTGGGTATTAGAAAGTAGGTTTTGATCCTGGAATTATTATTGCTGCTGCTGCTGCCTGGGTTATGGCAGGAAGAAAGACAAAGAGAGGAACGTGTGAGTTTGCAATGGTTTGATCCTGCAGATGTGGGGAACAAAAGCAGGTACAGTGTGGGTTGTCATATCCAGTGAGAACACCATGTGGACAAGGTCTAAGGGTGTCTGTGCTGAGGCTGCAGATGCTGTGTTGGCTTGGTAGGGACATTCAGAAACACACCAACACAGAGGAGCTAGAAGAGCTGCAGTAGGGAAAGTCCTTCCTGCACATAACACAGAGAGGAAAAAGAGGAGTAAAATAGTAACTTAGGCTTCAAACTGGAAGAGAGTAGATTTAGGTTGGATATTAAGCAGAAATTCCTGTGGGAGTGGTGAAGCACTGGAACAGCAGCCTCAGAAAAGCCCAGAAAAGATGTGAATGCCCTGTGCCTGGAAGTGTTCAAGGCCAGGTTGGAAAGGCTTAAAGCAAGCTGGTCTAGTGGAAGGTGCCCCTCACCACAGCAAGAGGGTTGGAGCTGGATGATCTTTAAGATGCTTTCCAACTCAAACCATTCTGGGATTCTGCGATAGGCTGGTCCTGCTCTAAGCTGTCAGATTGCTCTGTGACCAGAGGAGAAAATCAGCAGTTGTACCTCACTATCCAACTAAAAGCACACAATCCCAGCATTAATTCAAACAAGTTATGCCTTTTAAATTGAAAAATGTTTTCTCCACTGATTTTCCTCTCCTTCTCCCTGATTGTCTCCACTGACAGCTCTAGGATGGTGGTCTGACTGTCGCCTTAGATACAGCAGTGTGCATCAGGGCTTTGCTTTGAAAATGGCCAAAACTCCACAGTTTTCTGTGGGACCAGGATCCCCAAGGGCCCAGGGCATCTTGTTCTGGCAATACCTGCAGAAGTGGGCTGAGGAGCAGGGATGTGTGTGGAAGCTGGGACCAGGGACACATACAGAGCCCCAGGCAGATTTGTGCACCACTAACTGTGTGCAGGTGTAAGTGATACAGTCCCTCTCTGGCTGACAAACCCAGCAAAACCCAGCTTGAGATAAAGAAAACCCTGAATGATCCCACACTGTCACAAGCAGGAGCTGAAACATCTCTCATCATCTGTGGAGCAGGCACAAGGGGAAGCTTGTAACACACACACACACACACACACACACACACACACACACACTTAATAAAGTTTTGCAACCATAATTAAAAGCAGGCATTTCCATCACACAGCACACGCTGTGCTGCAGCCCTGGAGCTGTGCAGCTCCCCCTGCTCCCTGCCCTGCTGCTCAGCTCCACAGCACATCTCCAGTTGTCACTTTTACATATCTCTGTGTTTAACATGCAGCCAGCGCTCCTCACCTGCCTTTCACTGGAACTCAGCATGGCCCCCCTGCTATTGATTAATTTGCACTAATTGAAACCAGCAGTGTTTCTGCAGAAAAGAAAGATGTGTAAGTGTCAATAAATTATGGGAAATTTCGCAGATTAAAGATTGCCAACTTCTGCTTGAAAATAACTAAACGAATGTTAATGGCTCCTTCCAAAGAGCCTAAATTCACTAACAGGGCTACATGAATGGGCTCCAGTGCTCTTCTTGGAATTCAGCTATTTACAGTGATGCTCTGCCTGAGTTACAAACGGAAAGGTTTCATTTTTTCCAACATAGGTATTTCTGTTTTCCAAGACAATGTTTGCATCGTCGCTCTATTCTTCCTTGCCAGTGACTCAAACCAGTAAGTTGAACCAAGATTTTTCAGTGCCAACAACATGGCAGCCATACTAAAATCCCAAGCAAATAAACAGAGGAATTGTGGCAAGCCACCAAGCCAGCAATGCTTGTTAGCAGCTGCTGGCAATAGACCTGCTGGAAAGCAGGTGCAGTGAAGAAAACTTCATAAATCTGGAACAAACAGCTGGGGCCAAGCCTAGCTTTTATGGCATGAAACTGGATTCAGGAACCTGAGGTAGGGATAATTCAGAGCAAGGTCTGATTTCCATTGCCCCAAAGCTGGGGTACAGGTGGAGGGAGCAGGGAGCAGTGTGACAATTTTCTCACATTTTCCTTTCCCTGTGTTCACTGCCCTGACTCCATTGCTCCCAGTTTTAAATACAGCACCTTTTCTAGGTGGTTTACAAGATCTGCAAGGTCATGTTCAGGAGATGTTGGTTAACAGGAGCGGTCTCCCAGTCTCTTCAGCTCAATGGGGACTGATTATCTTCAGGGCTTACAGATGCACAGTGGCTAAAATCCAAATGCACCGAAGTTTTGCAGCTTGCTGACAGCTGAGGATGCAGACAGCATCAGCATCAGGCTTTCCATCAGGCACAGTGGTTTTCAGGTGGGAGGAGTGAATTCCCCGGGAATGAGAAGTGTTTCGAGGCCTGCCAGTGCCAGTGAGACTGAGGGCACGGGGGCTCAGCTGTGAGAGGTGTGTGTGGTTTGTTGCAGGGTGAGGTTTAATGAAGCCCTGCTTCCCTTCATCTTTGGAACTGTGCGAGAGAGCAGAGAGGAGGCAAGGCTTAAATGTCAGCTCTGCACTGGGGGTGGGTGAGCTCCCCAGCACTGGCCTCGGTGGCCAGGATGAGGTCCTTTCCTGGTGGGAGCATCTCATCAGACGTGCTGAGAGCAGCAATGAGAAATCAGGAAGTTCCTGCTGTTGGCTTGGTGGGATTAATTAACTCCAGCATTGTCGCTGCCTCCAATTAACTCAGTGGCTGCTGGCTGGGTCCTGCTGGGTTTTGGTGGGGAAGGACTGGGTGGTGAAGGCTGGTGAGTGGGAGCTGTGTGGCAGCGCAGGGGCAGGAGGAGATCAGGGGCTCAGCTGCACACAGAGAAAGGGAAATGCCATTGGAAGTAGATGGAAATATGAAAGAAATGTAACAGTTTGAAAAGTCATGCACTTGGGTGCCACATAAGTAAGGATTTTTATGGCACAGCTAGGGAGGGAAAGGAGGAACCCTGTCCTTTGTAAATCTTTCTGTTGAAAGACTGATTTATTAGTCATCCATGATAAAAGAAATGTCATCATAACAATGAGAAAAAGGAAGAACCGATGCCAAGACAATAGTAAGACTGTGTTTGGGATATTTTGTACAGCTTATGGTTACTCAGAGTCAAGAAGAAAGGCACTTAGAAAAGATGTCTGTTAGTCTGGCATGATGGACTTCAGCCTCTGATCTGCAGACTCTTGGGATCAGAAAGTACACAGAACTTAAAAGTCTCCCCAAAAGCATTATTTGATTCCAGAACTGGCTTGCCACATGGACCAAGAACAGAGATAGGTGCTCTGTGGCTCACACTTCATTTCACTGCTGCTGAGGATATTTGGTCTCATACGTACCCTAAGCTGCAATAAATTAATCTCCAATAGTCCATCTTAATTACTGTCACCCATAGAGACCAGTATCTCAAGATGTAAAGGAGTTTATAAAATTGAGGTATGGCTTAGCATTACCTGACATAAGAAACTTAGCTTGTTTGTTGCAGGAAAGACAAGAAAACAAGATTGACAGCTCTGGAAATGTTCAAATAACCTTAATCCACAGGTATTTTATACCACCCACTGCCTGGGCTGGTTAAAAATTCCAGAAGCTGCAGTCAAGGATCCAGTTTGTGGAAACTGTGGAGCATTTTTGTGACCCATCCAGTAGCAAACTGTAGGAAGGTGGAGAATTCTGCACTGAGATACCCAGAAATCAGGAATGGGATTAATTTAATATTCTTATTCGGAGAACTAATCCACTCATCATAGGTTTATTTTACAGGCTAGAAAGAATAATGGGCTTTTTAAAGTGCAGTTCATCTCATGTTATTACAGACATTAAGCTGGCTGCCTGTGTCTGTCCTTGGCTATAATTGGAGCCTGGGGTGTCCAGCTCAAATGGAAATATCTGCCTCGAAGAAGTAAGATGAATCCAACCCCTTGCATAAGGAAACGGAGAGTTATACTTTTGCTTTCCTCCCCAAGATAGACAATCCTTTTAGGATCATCCTATTCTGAGTTGCTCAGCATTTTTCTAGACAGTTGTCTTTGTTTTTCTCCATGGTGTTTCAGGACTCTCTTTCCAAGCACATGCTCATTGTGCCTGTCTGGCTGCCTGCCATGGGCTCACAGTTCTCCCCATGGCTGGCATGTGTGCTGTGCCCTTTTGTCACTCCCCCAGCTCTTGGGAAAGAAGATCTGAACTCTCTTGTGGAGAGGGAGGAAGGCATGGCCCATGGAAAGGTAATGGTCATTCAATCCAGTAAGTGGCAGAGCTGGGCAAAGGCCTCAACTTTCTGACCTTTAGACTGTGATGTCTGTCCAGACCAGGCAATGATGTGCTTGGAACAGAAGTCTTTGGCAAGTAAAATCTGTGGGGAAAGTCACAGGAAAGAAACTACAATATCACAGTCATTGAGTTGTGGGTGAGGTGTTAAACCACGGTCATTGGAACTGAGAATGAAACCTCATGTTCAAAACAAAGCACACGGGTTTTTTTCCCCTTGGAAAGCCCATACTTGGAAGAGTTGCAGGTTTAAGTGGATTGTTTCAGAAGACAGTTGCAGGTTTAAGTGGATTGTTTCAGAAGACAGTGAATGAAGTGTTTTTTAACCTCTCTCCAGCTCAGTATGTCAAGATCTTGCCCCTCATGTCAAATCATAAGTGATCATATTTACCTCAACTCTGAAAGACAGCAAGGTATCAGCAGAGCAGAGGCAGGAGAATTGTCATGGAAGAGCCCTGGGGAAAGCTCACATGTGAGGTTAAAGAGCAGCTTGGCCCTTCTGTACACTGGAACATTCTGAAAAGAGTTCAAAGTCCAGACCAAAGGGGCAGAAGCTTGTGTCAGAGGACAGCAAATTGTGTGATGAGCAATCCAGGTGAATGAAGACACACTGAAGTGGATCCCTGAGGTGGAGCACCAAGAACTGGAACTGCAAATGCTGCCACTGGTCAGATGGGAAATGCTAGGGGAAGTGGCCTGATCCTTGCACAGAACCTGCCATCCCACACAATTAATCCCCTGGGGTTTCTACATCCACTCACAAAGGTTTCAGACAAAAGAGAGAGCTGTGTCAGCATAAAACCCAGCTCCATTATGCATGGGCTGTTGGTTTCCCTTTATTGCCAGCTCCTCTAGATTCATATCAGGAAGCCTGGAAGCTGCATATCCCTAATGAAAAGCAGAAGATGTTCATTATTAAATCTGATCTGTTCAAATGCAATTGGTTGCTAGAAGATTTTAAGGTCTGTTTCAGTGATCCACATGCAGCAAAACCAACATAATACAAATGGTGTTGGAGCAGCTCTGGCTGAGGCTGGTGATACAAAACTTCCACTGGATCTGCTTTTTGCTGTCTCCAAGGCTGCTGGTTCACCTAAAAAGGCAACTTCTGCACTCAGAGACTGACAGTAGCTTCTTAATCTGTTCTCTTAATCTGAGTTTAGGTGGAAGTTCAGTACAATCAGACATCCTTTCCATGACAGGAAAAGCCTTCCCTTTCATTAAATGGTCACTTGGAAACATGTCTTCTCTGGACCTCTGCAGCACCAGATCTCAGACTATGCCATTAAACTCATGTTTCCTGCAAGGCTGTGGGTGATCTGCAGAAATTCACAAGAAAGTTGGGTATTTAAAGGTAATTCTACCACCATATTTTAAGAATAACTATATTACTGCAGTACAACGTGCCTGAATATCAAATTCACCCATGCTGAAAATAGATGAAGCTCAAACTGAGGGAAGATAAAATGCAAATAAAAATTATTATTTACAGTGTCTAACTGCACAACACAGTGGCAGGTGAAGAAAGCAAGAAAAACTATTCTATCCAGTAACACAAGGATCAGATCTACAAAGGCTCTTTCTTTCTCCATGTACTTAAGTTTCTCTCAGCTGGCACTACTGACTCTCTGGATCCACTGCAAGGAGCTGGTGGTGCAGTTTCTCCAAAAGTGAGACTTCTGGGAAAACTTAATGGCTGTACAGACAGGAAAATCTGGAGAGCACCAACAGACAGTTTCAATATTCCCCTGTTTTTGCACACTGGGTTCTTTGGTCATGAAATGCCTCTTATTTTAAACTAAAACACTGCCTATTATCTTGTCTCCAGATGCATCAGAACAATGTTTTTCAGCAAAGCTGTAATCAAGAGCATGATACTTCTCTGGGCCTCATAGCTCTCTCTATTGCTGGAAAATTGGGGACTGCTTTTTAAGTTGTAGACTGAAAGAAGCAGGGGATATATTTCCACTTATCCCAACAGGAGCATTTTAGGCCTGAGCTGCATCAAGAGAAATACTTGGAGGCTTCTTAAATTTTCAAGACACCTTCCCTTAATTTTTCATGAAATTTATCTTTGTGATAAATCAGGAAAGTCAGTTTGTCTTGTAAATATGCAGATGAAACCCTGGTGGGCTGACAGAAGAGAAGAGAGGTATGAAAGATGACTGCCTTGGGTCCACTAAGGAGACACAAGCAAGCACTGCTGAGGTGCTGAGCTTACCAGAAATGAGATGACCACATCAGGATGGCACTGGGCCAGAGCTAATACACCATGCTGACAGCCTGGGTTTGTTGAGCTGCTTGGGCTCCACGCCCTGGTACTGCAGTATGTGCTGGTCAGCCTGGAGAGTGGCAGAACACACCTGGCTTGGAGGGGCTGTGTGTACCTGCAGCCCTTCTCTCCATCCCACCACTCATTTAGTCTGGAGGGAGTGAAGAAATGTGTCTCATTTTCCTCACCATGTTCTTGCCAGGAGACTTTAAAACTGTCCACTTTCCATTTATGCTCTGCAGAACAGTTTGATCTTAATGCATAAGCAAATATGGGCACTTTGTTATGAGCAGGAATATCCTCCTCATCTCCTCAGCATCCAGCCTAATGCTCCAGGAGTCAGTACTCAGTATCTGCAGAGCAGAATGGCAGGGTTAGAGGTCAGGCATCCCTCACCACTCATGGAAAAAAGGAAACACATCCTGGTTGCCCATGTGTGAATCTCCAGGCTTGCATTGGAAAGGCACCACCTGAGCTGGTGGTTTGATAAAGATTTAACCACACCTCATGGTAACTAAAGCTGGTCAAGGAATGTGCAGCTCCCCACTAAAGTCATTAATGAAAGCATAAAAAGAGTGGCTTTTTTCTAAATAGAGTATTTTAAAGGAAATATCACAAGCAGAGCTATTTCATATTAACAATGTCCCTGTGGTATCTCATACTAGTCAGATTTGAACCACTCCAGGCTCTCCCTGTCTTTGAAGGTGAGACCTCCTGCTCATGATCCTTCTGTGAGGATTTCCTCCCTGAAGAGGGGAGGCAGAGCCCTCAGGATCTCTGCCATGCCCACCACCAAGGAGGGATTCAGTCTTTAGGAGAATTTAGGGCTTTCAATCCATGGTGGGGAATGAGAACGAGAATTACTCTGACAAAATCCCCTGTGTGGCAGCATTTCCAAATCAAAGTATTTTAATAGAGACAAAACCACACACATTGGGGATTGGTTTTTTTGGGTTTTTTTTTTTTGGCTGAAGTATTTAGGGTTTCCGTCAAAATGTTTTCATTTTTTAATATTTGTTTTTCTGAGGAATAATTGAAGTTTTTGCTGTGAAGCAGATACTTCACACAATAAACATGTCTTTTTTTTTCAAAAAAAAAAAAGAAAAACAGATTAGAGGGAAAATTTTCAACCATCTGTCTGGCTGAAGGACTACTGAAGAGGGAATACTAAGGGTTTATGTAGATTTTTTTTGCAATTCTTTGAGACTCATTAAAAACCAGAAGCTCTGACTCATGTGAGAAAAGGTGAAGGACAAAGAAGGGAAAGCAAAACAACAGGGTCAAGTGAAATGCCACAGTTAAAGTAGTTCTGAAATAACGATGAAAACTTTCAGTAGCCATTTTCTGTATTTCCAGTGTGTTTTTCCACATGCAGCCATGGGGTATTGCTGACTCTGCTTGGAATGATAAAGGGCTGCACTGCCCTTTGGAAGGGCACCTTTCTCCATCAGCACTGCACTAAAATCACCTGGACTGTTTGTTCCAGAGCAAGCACCAGCACAGTGCCTGGCCCAAGCAGCTCTGCAGAACCCCCCGGTGCTGGGGACCCCTGTGCTGGTCCAGGTGGGCACACCCCAGAGAGGAACAGCAGAAGCTGATGGTTCCCCCATGGCTGGCAGCCAAGGGGTTGATTATCATCATCAGGGAAGGGATGGGCTCCTCAGAGGCTTGTTTCTCTGCACAGCTAAGGAGCTTAGTGCAGTAGAGGTTAGCTGGATTCCAGGCAGAGCAGCCAGCCCTGCTGCCAACGAGGGCTGCCCCTCACCTCCCCTCCTGGGAATCACCCCCTCTCTTGGCATAAATCCTTAGTTCTGGACCCAGAGGCAGTGGGTGAAATATTGGTGGACCCTTTCCACCCTCTCCATCAGGCAGCTTTATGTGTTTTCGCCCTTCCAAAAAAAAAATAAAATAAAGGGAGGAGGGGGAATCACTAAACATTTTCTATTTCAAAACAGATTTCATCTTCCTTAGAAAGTAATACTGCCTCCAGCCATGTGTAACTTATTTTTTATCCAACAGAGTATATGGGCTTATAACTAGATCCTGATAGGAACCCAGGTTTAAAACATTATTCACAGCAGGTTATTTGATCTTTATTTGCTGAATGCACTCAGCTGAATCCCTATCTCCAAACAATATGAGAAATAAAATGCTGGGCATGCTTCATTGGCCAGCCAGCTCATCTTGATTTGCAGAGATGGCTACATCCCTCTCAGCAGTTTCAGAGATGTGCTGTATCCCAGGCCCTAAAAGGCAGTTTTCTCTTCCTCTTCCCCCCACCCAAACACTTATTATTTCTTGTTTTTCTCCTTCCCTCCATTGGAAGCTTTAGAAAAAACACTTCACACCAGACCTTTCCTCTCCTTTCACCATGATTTCTAGGAAATTGCTCTTCACACTGCATATTTGTGGGTACTCATACAAAATCACTTGCCAGCTGCTGTTGTGCTGAAGGTCAGATGCTGATAACCTGCTCAGGAAGCCACGGGGTCTGGTGATAACACTGCTCACCTGCAGGAAGGTGGGCTGGAGGAGCCTGCAAGACTCTGGCAAAATTACTGATACTTCATTTTATCAATAGAACTGCTGTGACACATCTCAGTGCTGACCTTGTCTCTCCCACACCAACTCTGCTGCAGCTTCAAGCTGTATCACAGTTAAAGGTGGACTTGGACAACACAGGTGACCACTGGGGTTGCTTTTTTCAAGAAAACCCCTGATGGCTACAAACTGTATTAATTGCCAAGCAGAATGGATAAGGCTTTGCTGTCCTGAAAGGGAAGCCAGAGCAGCTTGGGGAGAGAGGCCAAGCTGCACACAAGGAGGTCAGGTTCTTCATTCCCTTTGACTTTTGATGAGATATGCCTTTGAAAAATTCTCTTTCACATATCCTAAAATAAAAGTCTCCAGTTTTCAGGCCAGAGCCCAAGCATAAAATATACTTCAGAAACTTCAGCATGGAGGGTTCTGCTGTAGCAGGGCTCTGGGAATAGTGAGCACATCCTTGGTGGACATCCCTGAATCAGGATGGTGTCATTAAACTGGCCAGATTTCTGCACTGTTATGGCAGATGCAGCAGGACAGGGGCACTTCTCACATGAATACCTAGAGCTCTAATGTTTCCTTCCCTGGGATGTGTTTCAAAGCCTGTCTGCCCATCACAGCTACCTCCTCCTGCTTCCCTTTCAAGACATGTCAGGAGGCCATCCTGCTGCCAGGCTGTGTGTAGTTTATGCTCATTTTCCCTGGGTAAGGGCGGAGCAGTGTCACTGACCCAGCTGAATGTTTCTTCCCAAAAACACGAATTAAAACCACCCCCTGTTGTCAGTAACCAACTCTCTGTGCAGTGAGGAGGATTTGTCCCTGTCCTCGGCCCCGTACAGCCTGGGAGTGTCACCGAGGCCACATGGATGTGGCAGCAGCTGGGACTGGGACAGCCCAGCCTGGGCTCTGTGGTCTGAGGGCAAACACTCAGGTTCTGCGGGGTTCACTGAGGAGGGAGGGGGACATCTGAGGAGGCGAGAATTAAATGTCTCACTTTTCTTTCCCAGTAATTAACCCTGGAAAAGAGGGGGGAAGAAAAGAAAATAAACAGAAACCAGTCAGAGATGCAGCTTTGCATGGCTGGATTAGAGTTACAGTTGGCCTGTCCCCTTGGGAACACTACTCTGCTATTAATAAAAAGATAAACAAGCCCTTTTATTTATTTATTTTCCCTTCTCTCCCCAAGCCCTTTGATTTCTCTTTTCCTGCTTGAGGGGGTCCTGCTCCCTTCTGTCAGCTCTGCATAAGGGAGTGTTTGCAGAGGGATGGTTTGCAAGAGGCTGCCTGGGAATGACAAAAATCAGGGGTGAAAGGACTGTGGGGAAGAAGAAAGTGGGTGAAAATTATTTTAACCATTTCTAGCAATCACATCACCTCTTGGGACTGGCAGAAACGATGCCCTTTATTTATTCCTCTTGCATTGCTGCAGCTGCAGGTGTCATTCCCGCAGGCTTCCTCTAGCTCCCTGAGGCCAGCCCATCCTGGCAGGTACCTGTCTGTCCCTCTCCACCCTGGGGGCAGCTGTCTTGCTGAGACAGACTGCCTGCTGGCTTCACTGGGTCTGCGAGGGAACAGGGCTGTCAGGCAGGGCATGGGGGGAGAGTTACCCACTGGAAATGAAGCTAATTGCTGCTCTCAGGCAAGGGGCTGTTTGCATCTAGACCATCAGCAGAGTGCAGATGATCTCAGCAGCTCACCAAGAGGAAAAACATATCAGGTTATTTGCCTTACAAGGGATATTTGTCAATTTTGTGGGCAGAAATAGGTATGGATTAAACTGTGCTAATTCTGTGGTAATTCTTTATACAAATTAGGCTTTCGGCTGAGTCTAAATTTCGAACGCTTGTCTTAAAAAAATTGAATACCTGAAAAATACTTCCTAAAGCTTCAGAAGAAGTGATGAAAGCTATGTCCCAGGCTTCTTCTTTGAGCCTTAGCATGGGAACAAGGTAGATTAAGCGACGCACGCACACACCTTGGGCACTACTTGTGTGTGTTTTTGGGGAATCATCTCATCAGTACCTCCAGACATGATCTGAGAAAAATGTGTTTGCTGAAGGGACAGGAATAATTTGACAGCTTGGTGTGTTACTCTTTGTTCTCCAGAGGCATTCAGACTTTGAGCAGGAAGCACCAGCATCAGCACGGGGGTACCCATGGTACGAGCTGTGGCTGTGCTCTGCATGTCCCCTTGGAGAGCTTGCAGAAAAGGAGGAGAAGGAGATGTCTCAGGGCTGCCATGGGATCACTCACACTGGCCTTGCAATCCCCCTTGCCCAGCCTGAGTACCAGTCTGACATGATTTTTGCTGGTAAAAGCAGAGTTGCAGGGCAGTGAGGAATGGAGAATCAGGAAGCTGAGCTGCCAAGCCACTACAGGAATATCCCAGGGTCTCAAGCCAGACAAAGGCCAAGCACTGCTTCTTCAGGAACCTCTCTCCCTTTCTCTCCTGAACCATCCCTCTAGTCCCTGTAGTCTTTCCATCAATGTGTTGAATTTTCTTTAAAAGTTTTGTAAATAAAAGCCCTTTTGGCCTTTTTTTTTCCCCTTTTTCCCCCTTTTTTTTCTCAGCAAGCATGGGGCAGGGAAGTGAGAGCAAAGGCTTGTACTGCAGTCAGGGTGTTAATGGCCACATTAGCTGGAAAGGGACAGCCAAAGCAGGATGTGTAAAACCCCACCCAGGCTGCCCTTTAATTTGCTGTTACATGGAGTGGAAGATTTGAATGCGTATTTCTGGGTAATTAATTCAAAGAGTGATTCTAATGGCTAATACTGTCAGTTTTGACTGCAAGGGAGGTCTGGGGCTGGAGCAGGCAGTGAAGGGAAAGGAAAATGCTTGGAGGTCACAGGCTGATGTTAAAATATTTTGACAGCCCACATCCAAGAGGCTAACTTAATGAAAGCCTTTGGCCAGCACCTTCCAAGAGGTCTGAAACTGAATCCATTTATTTTTCTCCAGAATAGCATGCATGGCTTGGACTGTGGCTTGTCCATAAATCACCATTCTCCATTTGGTCAGCAGCACCATCAATCATTCTCAGAGCCCACCAGCCTGCTCTCTGTGCCACTGCAGAAACACCAGTAAGAGGGATTTGGTGTCTCTTGAATTTAACTCTTCAATTTTCAGTGACACACAGGACAAGCTCTGCCTTTATCTCTACTCATTATTAAAGCCAGTGAGCAAAGGTCCTGCACCTGTGTATGGAAATATAACTGCTCCATGATGCTGGGAAATGAAATTAGGAAGCTCTATTCATGGTCTTATTATCTTGCTTGGAAGGATTCAATCGAACCACTGCAGTGCTGAGGACGATAGCCACAGCCTGGGAGTTTGGTTCTTTCCAAACTGCATATCCCTGTGGCATTTACTAAACTTCTCCAGCCTACCCCAGCAGGTTTGGAGTCGAGTAGCATTTGCAAAGGATTTGCTGGGGACCATTCTGCTGAGGTTTTTCAAAAGATTTCATCAGGAAGCTGAAAAGGCACAGCTCCTGGCAGTCATGTTTACTGGCTTTCGCTGCTTTTTTTCTTTGTGCTTCAGAGAGCACTTGGAGTAGACACATGGAATGAAAACTTGTGAATGTGGAAAATAACTGGGAGAATATTTGATTCAAGTTTATATTTTGAAATAGGAATTGGGTGAAGTCTGCTCCTTTTGACCTCCTTTGGTTGTTTGCAGAAGTTAATTCAGTTCCTGGTATGTATCGGCCCATCACTTCAGCATCTACCATTGTTATACTTCTTGTAACAGAACGTGTTCATAAATTGGCCCATCCTTCATTTCATGTTCTTAACTTTTGTGCAGGACTGTAATGCATGGAAAAACCTTTTTCCAGCCCAGACCTGGGGCGGCTGTACTTCAGGGTGGGTGAAAGGATGCCCTGTGCCTGTACCATTTGCAGATGCAGTTACAGACATTGATTAGACCAAAGCTGGCAGATTTCCACCCCAATTCACTGCATTCATTTTATTCAGCTCTCTAAAAAGCACAAGAGACAGACATCCACATGCAGACATGGACATCTACAAAATGACAGGTGACAATATATGTGGTACATGCCAACACAGAATTTACAGCAAAGCCTCACTATCCTGGAGCTCCTGGAGTTTGAGTGCTGGGCTTGTGGGTGATGGCACAAGACACTGTCTTCCTTTGCATGTGTTCTCAGGAACTGTGCATCACTGAAACACAAGCATGGCACTAGAGATGGGCAAATCCATCTACCAAGCAGGTGCATGGTTGCACCCTTGGTTTATTAGAAGACACTGTCACTCCAGAGATTATTTGATGCTTGCTCTGCTGGCTGATCAAATGCATTTAGACATGCACCCAGATTTACTGCAGGGCTAAATTAAGGAAGAATTTTGAGTCCAAAAATGTCTAGGACTCCTAGTCATATCAATGTAATTTATTTATTTATTTCAGTTCTCCTGCATACATGCAGTCTGTCTGAACACATTTTTTATTAGCAGTTCTCCAGGATGGCAAATGAATACACACACACACACACACACACACAATTAAACCATTGCTTGCACAATATCCTCCTCCAGTCACCCCAGGAAAATCAGTCTGTAGCATTCCAGGATCAGCAGCAGTCATCAGACCCTCTTTGCCAACAGTAAAGTGCTCTCACCCCCTGCCCCAAAACGAGGCATGCAGGAGACAGAAGGCAGATGCAGCCTTCACATTTCCCTCTGAGCACTGCCAAAATTCCCTGGTTTGGTGAGAAGGCACTGTCAGGAAATGTGGGGAGGGCACTGTTGGGATCTCCAGGGGAGGCACCTTCAGGGTGTTTGGTACATTCTGCCTCCTTGGCTGCCACAAGCTGCCCTTCCTTCAAGCTCTGCTGCTGCTGAACCCTGCACAGAAGGTGGCTCCAGCAGCCCTTGGCAGCCCCCTTGATATTTTGGACAGTGAGCTCTACATGACCAATAAGACCACGGTGCCTGGGAGGGAGTGGGAACAGCTCTGCTCTCTCCTGGACCGAGCCTTGCTCTCACTGGTAATAAAAAGGAGAGATTTCTCTTTAGCACTTTATTGTAAAGGAACATGGGACAGCTGGGAAAGATTTTTCCCTCCGTGTTCTTTCTTCTCCACTTCTGCGAAGCCAGAGAAAACTTGCCTTGCTGAAGGAGGGTGTGAAAGCACATGGCAGGTTTTGCAAGTGTCCATTAAGCTCATCAAGTACACCCTGTGCTTCTGTGTTAACTCACATCCAAGCTTTCCATGGCAATGGTGTGAGTGCAGATACTGTCAAGCAGAAGAGCCCCAGGATTGGAGCCAGGCTAACAAAGCTGGGTTTCACTGATAGGAGGAGCAGGACAAGGAGGGCAAATTTGCAGCCCTCACACGTTTCTGGGGCTTTGCCTTGTGCTGCAGAAGTCTCTCAGATTTGTTCATTCCTGTAAAATTTCTTTCATCTTGGGTAGCATCTCACAGTATCTGCTCCTGAATGATGTGAGCTGTGTTACAGCTGAGGGCTGGGCAGCATGTCCTCTCGTGGTGAGAAGGAGTCAAAGACCAAATTAAAGAAACTAGATCAGAGGGGCAGACAGTTACTCTCAGAGCACCAAAATCACTCAAATAGCTTCTGGGAGAAAGGGGGCTGTGGGGTACAGAGTCTGGTATTTCATACACACAGAAAACTCAATAATCAGCATAAGGGGAAGAGCACTTAGCAATAGAGTTGCAGAATAATTTAAATATTTTCTTACTAATTTTTCATTTGGATACTTCTATGGCCGTTTTTAACATTTCATCAGAGTGTGCTAGTCCCTTTATATTCTTTTCTCTGCTTGGAGAAACTGAGGCACAGAGCAATGACATGACCTGGCTGGGATGATCTGACAAAATGTTTCATTTTCCCGTATTTTCCCAGTCCTGAAAACACAAAACTTGGGAGGTTTTAGCTGCTTTTGGGCAGGCAGGTGAGTGAGGGTAGGTAACAGCAAAAAAACTGCAGCATTGCTCTTAACTCCAGTGCCTTCAGAAATAACCCTTTATCCGGGTGCCTGGCAGAGCAGCTCTCCTCACTCGTTAATGTGCTTGCTTAAAACCATTGCCCTTAAACTTCCACCAGTGCTGAAGTTAATGTACTGCCCTTTGCCACCTTGAGTGAGACTGTGCTGTGGAAAGCTTTGCTGGGCTGATTCCTGTCAAGATTGTATAATCAGAGATGGGAAAAACTTGAGAAGTGGCTCTTAGGAGGTACCTCCTGGGCTGAGAGCAACTTCTTTTTCATGTTGGAAAAATACAGTGTTTTTCTACTAAGAAAGGAGAAAGTTGCCTGCAAAACTTCTACAACTTGAAAATTACTTCAGGCTCTCTGTGAAATGCCCACACTTTCACTGATAAGAGGATAAAATACCAGATATCTGCTTGGAATGAACAAGAGAAAGAGGGAGAAAAAGCCACCTTCACTGCTACAGCCCAGAAATGCTTTAGAGAGGACC
Organism: Cinclus cinclus; assembly: GCF_963662255.1. Classification (NCBI taxonomy): domain Eukaryota; kingdom Metazoa; phylum Chordata; class Aves; order Passeriformes; family Cinclidae; genus Cinclus; species Cinclus cinclus. The sequence goes on from NC_085057.1 coordinate 10,524,154, forward strand.
AGTTTTACTTCACCTTGAGAATGGATAAAATGCTGGTGCTGTCCCAGATCCTAAGAGCAGTTCCTAACCTATGATTAGAATGACTAATCTCACTTTCTCAGCCATACCCTTGATCCTGCTGAGGATGGGTCTGCCAGCCAGTGTTTGCCAGGCCAGCTCTGAGCCAGATCTAAGCAGAGGCAGCTGAGCTGCCTATTGCCCCTCCTGAGATGTGTCCAGACCTGGCAGACACTGGGACAGGGATGGTGCTTTTGGCTGAGGTGAAGAGGTGCAGCATGGTGCCTCTGGAGCAGGGGAAGGGCAATGCTCCAGTGACACAGTGAGCCAAACAACTGTGATAAAGCCCAGAGATCCCGTTTAAGGCTGAAATTCAAATGGAACTTGTCTTCGTAAGTGTCTGATCTTAACCCCCATGCCACAAAACCACCAAATCCCAAACGTGTCACAGCTCACCTGTGGTAGCAGTGGGGTTGTTCAAGCAACGTTCACGTTTGGGTGTGTTGAGGAGAGCATGGGGCTGAGCTTGGAGAGCCACAGGTGCATGGGGCAGTCATGCTGCAGGTGATGTGCTAGGACTGGTCACTGGGCATGGGGGAATGGGCTGCAGGTCAGGAAGGAGGTACCTGGGACAGCTTCCCAAGGGACTGGGAAATGAGAAAACAGTGGAGCACAGGTTGGCATTATGCCATGCTGGCAGAGCTCTCTGGAGTGCTGGGGGATGGAGAAGCAGAGAATGATTTTGGCCAGGCTTCAGCATCTGCTAGAAGTGGTGTGCATGTGTGAGGGCTGGATAACCAAGGCTTTGGCAGGTAGAGGGATAAAAAGGAGCTTTTCTGTTGTGTTGAATGCCTGAAATTTCATGAGCGAATAATATGCACGCGTCAAATTAAGCTAGAGCATTTGCAGGAGGAAAAAACCTGAAAAAAAAAATGTAATTCAGGGGGTAACTTAAAGTTCCACATTTGCACTGAAACAAATAATTCAGAATGTTTAGCTGTGATTTCTTTAAAACTTTTTTCAATTTGATTCATTTCTAAATGAAAAATGTCATTTTTGAAACAATAAAGTTTCCCTCAAAAATAACTTCAAAATGAAACACTGCAACATTTCCAAATATTTGTTTCCCTTTAAAGCAGTTGAAATGCAGTGTGCCACACTTGCCTACAGCTTTGCCCTGACCTTTTTATTCAACCTAAATAATTTTCTCAGTGTAACCTGAGCAGCTTTAGCTCCCTTGGAGTTTTTGCTTTTTGGAATGAATGTACAATTTACTGAAAGAATATCTTTTCAGTTTTGCTTTAGTCTGAAGTACATTAGCAGAGCTGTTTTGGAGAAGGAAATATTCAGTTTTGTTCCTGCTGGTAAAACTGCTGATGGTCTCCATTAACAAAACATCACTTTCATAAGACATGGGCTCATCTGAAAGTGCATAGAAGAGAGGATCTGAAAACAGAGCTGAGGAATAATAAAAGAAAAAAAAATTAACTGCACAAAAAGGCTACTTACATTTATGGGATCTTTTAAAATAGCATTTAGATGGAAAGCTGATTCCTCATTTTTGTCCATGCTGGTATTTTTCTCAGGCTATCTCAAATTTCAGGAGTCAAGAAAAAAAAAAAAGTCTTGCATTGCAGCATATATGCCAAAGAAATGCAATACAATCTGATTTTACTTCTTTCTCTCAAGCCTGAATGTGCTCATTTTTGCTTACAAAAGGGAAGACACAAAAGAATTGTAAGAAAAGGAATCAGATGGTGCCGCCCGATACTGTTTCACAGCTAAAACATGAAAACAAGACCAGCTTCTTCTGCTGACACTCAGGTCTCAAAAAAAAGGGTTATTATTCTTTCTAAAGGGAATTCTCTTAAAGGGAAATTGCTCTGAGTTAAATCCAAAGCAGCAGTTATTATAACTCAGCAGAGCGGTTGCCGAGAGCGCTGCTGGCAGCGGGAGGCTGCAGAGGCTCCGTGCCTTCTGCCCAGCTCCTGGGCACCACCAGCTCCCACATTCCCTCTCCAGGTATCCTGCTGTGCTGCACTCCATGCAAAAGGAGTCCGAGATGGGACCTACTTGTTGGGGCTCATGGCTTAGCTTTGCCCTCCTTGGATAGTGCGCAACCTTGATTTTTCAAGATTTCTCTTGATTTCTCGAGAGGTTCCAAGGTCACCTGTGTACCCTGTGCTGAATGGTGCACCTCAGGCAGCACAATGGAAGGAGTGCAAGGGTGCCTGAAGGCAGCAGTCACCCAGCAGCTGGTGTCACCCCCCCTGCCAGGCAATTCAAACTCATCCCACCTCCAGCTCCCTGCTCAGATTCTGGACCCAGCTTGAGAGAGACAGAGCGAGACAGCGCACGGTGTGCAACAAAACCTGTACCAGGAACTCAGTTCCTCTCAAAGGTCTCAGTAAAGAGGGAAACAAATGGTGTTTTGAGGCTTGCAATGATTACATACGTATAAACAATTTCACCTCCTCCTGTGTCCAAGTTTTGGGATATTTGGCAGTGTCTAAGCACAAATAGATTCACCTTCTCCCTCCCAGTTCCAGCTGCCTCCCAGTAGATGATTTTCAAAGGACCAAATCTCTCACAGAACTCCTTAGGGAAGGTTTTTTCCTCTTTCTGCCTTGCTATTATTTCCTTTGCCATCCAGAATTTTGCAGCTTTCTGCATTGTTCAGGTCAGGATGAAGGCCAAGAGAAACCGTGGTCCTAAAATCATCTAGTCTGAATGCTTTGTGCCTTTCTCATACGTTGGCAAAATAACATCTTAGCACAAGTAGAAATGGAAGTGGATGGAGAAATACTTGGAAATGATTGTTATTTTTAAGTTCTGCCTCAGCAAACAGCCATTGCAGCACTTACTGTCTGTCACATCAGAAAAACCTGCATCAGCTCCCCATAACCAAACACCAGCCTTGCTAATGGGTTCAGATAACAGGACCTGCCATTGCAGGCTCCCATGTGGTTTCTGTCATGGGTAACTCTCCTGCTGACTTATACCCTCAAATCTCAAGCAGAAGCTTAAAGAAGGGAAAACTCGCTGCAGAATGTTGGCAGGTGTCACACCCAGACCAAGGGGGAAGCTGCTCCTTCACTTCACTGCAGAGCAGGGGACACCCTGGTGTCTGGTGTCACTGCTGACACGTTCCCCCTGAGGCCAAGTACCAAACGATGGCATTGTCCCAGCTGTCATGGAGAGGAGGCTGGTCTACACTGCTGCTCCACACTGTCTTCCCAGCTTGCAGCTTTCAACAGGGGCCAGGAGAATCAGGGTCTGACTTGCCTCCTAAGCCTTGCACTCTCTCAGCTGAAAGGGAGCCCACCCCTCACATTTATGCATCAAAGGCACAATATCCCAGTGGGTCCAGAAAACTTGCAGTCTAGACTTTGCTCATCGCTGCTGATGTGGTTTATAAACCTGGGTGAGTTACAGAACTTATCTGAGAAACAGGAAGCATTAGAATGGTTACTTCCAGCCTCTTCCATAAGCTCCCAGATGAAAACCTGTCGATGAAAACATCTCAATGAATAGGGCTTTATGAAGCTTGTGGTTATCTGAATAATCCTTAATACCAGCTCCCTCTTCCTGCCTGATTTCTGCTGTGGTTAAGAAGCCCAAAGTAGTAAGATTAAGAAGCCTAAAGTAGCAAGAAATATGCCCTAAAGCAGTCAGCTAAGGATCCAAACTTAATGGGAACATCTGCAAAGGACTGAGATCTGGAAAATTAGTTTTGCAATATTGGGCTACTGTGTCTCAAGGCACAAAAGGATTGCTCCCAGACAGAAGGCAACAAGATGGAGCAAAATCATCATATCCCATGGCATCAGCTTGTAGGGCAAAACCCCATCCCAGTTTCAGCCAGTGGGATTAGCACTACCTTGAAGCTGCTGTAACATGTGCTGTAGAACAGGTCTTGCCTTCCCCATCCCAGCAGACCTGTGAAAGACAACAAACTACCCCAAAGCCAGCTGTCTCTACTATAACCCCAGAGGAAAGGATCTGACTTTGAAATGTAAGCCCCAATAGAACTGCCCTTATTTTCCAGAATAACAGCAAGACACATCCTCAGCCCAGGCCAGCACCCTGCCTTCCTGTCCTTCCCTTTTATCACCTGCAGCAGGGCCTGAAAGGTTACTGAACACAGCTAGGGGCATCCCAACAGCCCTTAGCCCTTCCTCTTCTGCTCTTCTCCCACAGAGCCCAAAGAAAAACAGCAAAAGACACCCAAGGAAAATTCCTTGAACTTTTTGGTACAAACCTGCAGGAACAGTAGCTTGCCACGGTGAAGTGGGAACTTCTGAAAATGCAGATCAGAGGAAAATCCTGTCCTGAAGTTCAGGAGGGCAAGAGTTACTCCAGCAATTCAAAAAAACATTTATTTGCCCAGATGGTGCCTTGAACATAAACTGTCAAAGTCATTACTCAGACTTTATTGTCAGGGTTATGTTTTCTTTATTCCTTTTAATATTCCATATGCTGGCCATATAATACATTTCTTTGTATTCCTCTTCCCTTTTATTCTCTTTGTTTGTTCCATTCATGACTTATCACCTTCTGGTGGCAATTTAATTATCGGATCTATATTATTGGTATCCTTTTTTTTATCTATAATAAAAGATTTCAGTACAAAACACTGCAAGTAATTCAATTTCCATCAGTGAGGAAGGAAGTTGGGTGTATTCAATGAAAGGGAGAAGAGTAGCTGGCTATAACATTTTTAATAAAAATATAATAGCCCTTTGTACTTTTTAGCATCTTCTATTTGGAGAACACTGTGGCTTCATAATCATTAATATTGCTTAACTTTTCCTCTGCACTTCTCATCTGTAGCTTTCCCAGCACTTTCTGAAGGTGAATCAGTTTACCCTCCCTGTTTTTTTTCACCCAGGGAAACAATATGAAAGCCAATACAATCCAGCTGGACAGGGTTACTGCAGGGATGGGACACCAGGCATCCTGGAGCCCCAGACTGAAGCCCTTGCCATTGGACTATGCTGTCCCTCAATATGATGAGGTGCTCATCGCTTTCCATGAGTGATGGACACCCCCATCTTGCCCACAAAAGCCAAGGGTCCATCACTCTTCAGTCTTGGTCTGTTTTAGTGCATTCTGCCTCGCTCAGTTTGAACTACACCCTGCATTCCTGTGGGCAGGACCTGCACCCTCACTGGGTGGGAGAGTTTCAGAAGGGTTTGCTACAACAGGACACGAAAGCATCTCAACCCCAGCAGCCCCACAAAGACTTCCTGAAATGTCTCAGCTTGCTCCTTAATCAGCTGGGACAGATTCCTGGTTTGACATTTTGTGTGAAAATTCAGTTTCTCTAGAGGCAAAGAATGCCAGATTTGATTGACCAAATCCCCAGTGACCTGAAGGAGGTGAGTAGGGTCCATAGTTCTTGTCTAGTACAAGGCTGGCAAGTTGCATATTTGGCATAAAGACAGCAAAATGTTTCTTCAGTTCATATGGAGTTGAGAAGCAAAGCACTGATACCGAGGATGCTGAAAGTTTATATGGATGCAAAAGATCATCTGGAGAAATCCACAGAAGCAAAATGCCCCAAGAACTGTTAAGTACAGAGAGGCCACCTTGGGTTCAGAAACTTGCTGGACAACAAACAGTGTGGCGCAGTGTTTGAAGGAAGGTAATTCTGTGTGCTCTATCTGGTTCCCTCAGCACCAGCACCAGAGGTGGGATGATGGGCTCACAGTGAGCTTCTCAGCAAGTGCCAGGCCAGGCAGCCTGCAGGGAAGAGGCTTGTTTGGTGGCCCAGATGTTTGGTGGCCCAGATGTACCATGTTTTGTACCACACCTGAGTGACTGGGAGCGTTGGTCTCAGGACACACCATTTGATTGGAGAAACTCTGCATGCAAGGCAGCATCTGCCTTTGGCAGGCAGGTCCCTGTGTCTGTGTAGTGGCTCCCTGACTTCTCCATGGGTAAGAGGATCCTCCAAATAGGGCCTATGGAACTATATCCTGAGCATGATCAAATTATTTTGTGATGCATTCTTTCTAATTTCTTCCTAGTAAAGTTCAAAATTACTCTCTAAGATTTAGTGTCTTCAAATAATGTATATGGTACTTCAAATTGGCTATTTTGCCACCTCTAATTTCTTCCTTAAAAAAGGCAGGTTCTTGCTTTTCCTGTTCATAGAGACAGCTCTGCTCCTGAGTCTCCAAACACAGCAGTCAGAATGACAGATGTTATTTTCTGATCAGTAAAGTGTTCAGAGAAAAAGCTTCCCTTATTTTGCTGCTTCTTTAAATATCAATCAGTTTTCTTTTTCCACCGATCAAGGCTTTCATGTGGTACTTTTTTTTTTTTTGGTTTCTGCATTGTTCCTTAGAAATTATTTAGAACAAAATGGAGAAAAAGAAAACACCTTTTTCTTCCCTTTTGCTTTTTAAATGAAGTCACTGAAAATATTTTAAGTTCCAATACCATTACCCAAACTCAAAACACCCACGAAAACTATGTGGGAAGAAAATATAAGAAGCGGGGGAAAGAGTAGAAATATATTCATGAGACTAGCATGTGTGTGGCAGATTTGTTTATTTATTTATTTGCATATTTTAATACTAGGGAATTATTGTATCTGCAAGCCAAAACAACAGCACTCCCCAATGCCAACTCCAGCTGTTCAACCCTTGTCAAATTACGAGCTGTCTTCAAGAGCTTGATTAAGTTCTGTGATGGAACTTCAGTGTGGCTAGGCAGATATTGTTGATTGCTGTGGTGCTGTAAAGATTCCATGTGGCAGAAGAGTGCAGTTATTGGCCTGGTTAGAGGGAATCCCCTGGAGTTCACCCCAAACACATGGCCACGGTTTGTGCACAGAGATGTGGGAGCAGCCACACTGGGGCTGGGCAGGAATGGCCTTGGCATTGCCTTTTCCAGCATCCCTGGGGCCAGCTGTAGGCTCTGGGACGGTCTAGATCCCAGTCCTCAGCATAAACCTAAACCTCAGCCTAAACCTTACGCTATCCCAGAACCACAAGCATGGGTTTTCCACCTTGGAAAGATGTAGGAGCAGCCATTTCGGGGCCTCGTCAGACTGGCCTTGGCATGCCTTTTCCAGCCACTGTGATCCTGGAGCTGTAGGCTCTTTGACTGTCTAGAGCCCAACCCTAAGCCTAACCCCAACCACTACCCCCAAGAACTATCACAACCACTCCCCTAACCACTACCCTGTCCCTACCCCTTAGCAGGGGTCATCGAGCTGAAATGTCCATCTATCCTGACTTAAAATCCACTCCAAGTCTTTTTGGGGAGCACTAGCAAACAAGCTTACAAAGGCAGGATGAAATAGTTTTAAACAAACCAGTGCATTAGTGGGAGAACTCAGTATCTTCACAAGTTCTCCACAGAGCTCCAAAAGTCATCTGGCACTGAAGGCAGCTGCAGGGCTCATGTCCTGAGAGGAATTCTGCTGAGCCTGAGGTAGGTACAGCAGACTGGCAGCTGTCCAAAACATCTCTGGCCCCACACACTTTAGGCTGTGACTTAGAAGTTACACCCTGAGCATGTTTTGCTGTTAGAATTCTCCTAGCAGTATTGTGAAAGGAACAATTTTATGTCACCTAATATGAATTCCAATTCAGTAATTATAATTTTATGTCTGCTTCTCCCCAAAGGAAAGACTCAACTATAGAGGTCTAGAAAAGATCATGGACAGAACAAGTAGCATCAGTATCAGTCCTGGATAAGTTGTCCAAAGCAACTAAAGTTAAGATAGCTATTGCCAGGTTCTGCTGGCTGGAGGCATTAGCTCAAGTACTCCACCCTCCACACGTGCTTGCCATAAAGAAAGAAGTGCAGATGACATGAATTATGCAGCCACTCACTAACAAGTTATGTGTAATTTCTGAGCTTGTGGTTTTAAATATTTTCATGCCACAGAGATCTCAAACCACCAAGCAACTCAAGACTCGTAAGACAAAAGCCTTAAGATGTCTGCCAAGGACTCACAGTAAAGGGCATTAAAACTTAAATAGAAAATTGGAAAATAAGTGGGATTATTAATTGCTACCTTTTAAGCAAAGCTGTCTGTAGTATTAGGACTTTTCTGGTTTGACATTTGTAGACTTGGTAAATTAGAGCCATAAAAGGAGTTGGCCTCTCTGGACACAGGTAAAATCAGGTGTAATACCACGGGTTACTGGTTAGTTCACAGTCCTTCAGCATATTGCAGATAAAATACCCTGAGGTCTGTGCCTCCATCCCCATTTTGGCTAATCAGGAGACATCCCCATGTAAGGCACAAGCTTCCCCAGCTGTCCCAGGGAGCAGGTGATGCTGTGAGTTACCAGGTCAAAGGACTCATGCAGCAAGTAGGAAAATCATGGCTTTATCCTCTCTTTCCCTTTCAGATGATTTACATCCGTAGGAGTGCAAGGAGCAATCAGCCCCTCTCTCTCTTGCCTGTCAAACCATAAAGAGTCTAATCCAAATCACTGTTAATATTTCATTCGAGTTCAGTAGAATTTGGAGCCAGCCCCAGGCTCGGAGTTAGCATGTCTTTTTGGAAGCTCAGTATCTGATTTTTATTAAGATGTGAGAGGCTCCTGTGAAGCAGAAGCCTTAGGATTCCTGTCAAAATGAGACTTGAAGCAGTGAAAGGAAGAAAAACTGGATTGTTTGGGCTGCATCTTGCCCTATGCTCAGGAAACTCAGCACTGCTCCAGGAACAGAGAGAAGATATGGAAGTGATGCACTACAGTGCCTGAAGATGTTTTAACATGATATCATGTAGCCTGCAGTTCCCAGTGCAGCAGCACACAAGAACTTGCTGCTTTCTGAGATCTTGGCTAGGGATAATCTCTGATGCTGTGCATATCCTTCAGACACTTTGCACTTGTTCTGAGCTGTGGTGGTGGAGCATCCTCTGCTCTGCCTCGTCATTTAGACTGCACAAGATGTAAAGGAGTCAATGGCATTGGGTGGTGGAAGCTGTTTTCACATCCCCTTCTTACACTGTGTGTAACTTGGCTTGACCTGGGGAGTTACCTGAAGGGGTAGGAAGCAGATAAGAAGACTCCTCAGCCACCTCCTATCTTAGTCCTCACCTCCTTCCACCATGGGAAGGGACTGGCAAGCCACATGTCATGTCGGACACCAGAATGCCTCACACTGTTTGGGGGTACATGGTATTTCCTGTACTTCATGACTGAAGCTATCCCAGTACACATCAATGCTTGTTTTGGTTCTTCATTGCCATTCAGTTTGTCACCTCTGGTTTCCCACTGCTGCTGGTAAGATGTAAAACTCAATAGGTGTAGGCCAAGTGGAAGCACACCTCCTTAAAATGCAGTGTTTTTGAGAATGAGTAACAGCAGATTACAGAGCTCATATATGTTTCCAAGATTTTATTTCTAATGGCTTTTGTTGATATGGCTTGATATAACTGACTAAAGAAATGTAGCATCCTGGAAAATTCAGTCTGGACTGCTGGTTGTAACTTTGACCACTGCACTGGTCGGGTCTATCCATAGCTGTTGTGTCTTTTACCATCAGTCTTGAGTTTGCTCAAAGTTGGTGTGAGCTGTTTTGGAGTCTGTAATGAGTTTTGGTGCATGAACTCAACAAGGATCCTTCCTAAGCCAGATAATTACTGTATTAGGGAGATCAGAAACAATGACCATTGTCCTTACACAGACCCATAGAAAAATCCATTCATATCCTCAGAATAGGCTGGAGAGATGCATAAAGAGCCTGCTTAAGCTTAGTAAAGTCACATTAGTGGAATGCCAAGATGTAACCCCCATGCCATGCTCACTTTAAGGCCGGGAGGACCACAAATACTGAGTGTGGTGTGAATTTCCTGGGTGAGCTCAGGCAAACAGGCAGTGCTCTCCAACAGGCACTCTTTGGGCTACACACAGGGATGGCAAAGTGAGGAGCAGAGACCAATGCTGTCTTTCCTCTGAAAGGATTAACAAAGAGTCTGTCAGTAGGAGCCTGGGAGAGAGAGATCCCCATAATGGTAGAGCAAGTGAATAGCATGTGTTTAAAGAGCCCATAATCCTATATTTACACAACAGTCCTTAATGGCTCATTCAGAGCCATTGCAAAGAACCAAGTAAATAGTGTGGTTAGAAAGTCTGTTACTTTATATTTACTCACTAGACCGTCTGCTGTGGGAGCTGTGAATGTCATGGAGAGCTAAAAGGAGCATTCTTTTGATTTTCATTTTCTTTTTTTTCTTTCTTTCTTTTTTTTTTTTCTTTTTGCTATGAAAAGCTAACTAATAATGATACTGAAAACCACTTTCAATAGGAACTATACCTTCACTTTGCACCAGTGGAGAACAACCATTAGCACACTTTGTCAAGGAAAGGGATGCATTTATCATCACCTGGAGTCTTTTCATAGAGGGTGGATGTGCTCTAAAAGATATGCTCTTACTCAACAAGATGTTATTGAACTCAATAGCACTCACCTGTGTGGCAGGAAAAATTCATTCCTGTCACTGCAAGACCTTCTGGGAGGCATAAAATGGTCTGGTTTACACATATTTTATACAAATAGTCTCTTCTGACTTTAAAATATGCTACATGTGAGACTGGACACTAAATTTATTCTCTCAAATGTTTATTCACGTAAACAACCAAATCTTCATTGAAGTCAAAATTATACACACAAATCAGAGTGAAGCAGACAGCTGATTAGCACATGAAATGAAGGTGACATTAAATATTTGGAGATTCGCATAGCAAATAATTATAAATACAATGTTAGTGGTGAGTTATGAAATAGACTGCTAAGATCTAACGAAGTCCACTTAAATAAGAAAATCTCACAGAGGCAGCCTGGTATCTTAGATCCTTGAAACATTATTTAAGATCCTATCTGAACCTTAATTAACTGATCCTCAAAATTCCCATGAGGCAACAGCAAACACTGGAATGGAGCAAATAATTAAAAAGTAATCATTTATACAATGAATTTTTCTTCTTGTTTGTGATCATCTGCAGAGATCATTAAATCTATTTATAATAAACAATGACTCACAATTTTGTCAATAATACTTTGCTTGCAAATAGTTTACAATTTGCAGCTAGAAGGAAGAGCAGAGGAATCCTGCACGTTTGCTGCTTTTTCTTCACTAATTACAAAAGCCATGAGATCAGCAAGAGTGCTGTGAATTCAGAATCAAGTATTTAATAACCAAATATGTAATATTAAATTTCTTTTCAGTAAAAAAAATTTAAGACCTACCATCTAAGGAAGAAGGTGCTTTTTCGTAATGAGGAGGAAATGACAAAATGTAGTTGAGGCAGCACCAGTGTGTGTGCTCACATCTCACTCAGAGTGCCCAGGGTGGGTGACATGCAGAGTGACTGCAGCCATACGGGAGAAGGGCTGGAGTCTTCCTGAACCTTCACACTTTGGGGGACATAAATCTCAAAGCCACTACTGCTACATCTATCCCACCTTATTCAAAGAGACCTGATAAAACTTCACTCTGATGTAATGTGTTTCCTTCCTCCAAGCACTCGTGCTACCAAAGTCTGAGAAATAAATTGTGCTAGAAGAGTAAAGGGAAATAGATCAAGAACATGGCAAATTAGCATTCCCTATCAAAATGGAATGAGTTTTTGAGAGCCAAATATATAACATGGGAAATCTAGTCTAAGTAACAAAATGATTGATGACTGGGGAGATGGAGGCACAGGCCAGCAGTGAGGAGCCAGGAATAGCAACCAGGATTTTCCTGTTGAAGGACCCAAAATTTGTAAAACTTCATCCACTGCAAGGAGGGCAAGGCTGTGCTCCTCTCTGTACAACAAAACCTCAGCAGTATCACTGCTGTTTTCCTAGGAAACTCTTCACAGACAGCAGACCCGTTTCTACTGCAAAAGTGCATTTCTGCATTGACTTTTGTAGCACATTAACACAGCAGAATGCTGTAAGTACATTCAGAGTCTCTGATATTGAATACTGGGGTTTGGATAGCATCCCTTTCCTCCTCTTTGCTTTAGCATTCAGCCCTGCTTTTCTCGGTCTACATCTGCAGCTCAAACTGTAAGGAATAATTTCAGTCTGGGTGAGTGGTCGTGTCTCAGAGGCTACCAGGACTGTGAGCATGGCTATATGTATTTGTGTGAGGACAGCAACCCCTATCCCTCTTTGTGCTTTGCTGTTCTTAAAAGATTTTTCTCATGGCAGTAGAGGGAATGAGACTAGAACAGCTGCTCTGGAGCATTTTTTTCAGTATATCCTTTTTCTTCTGCTGCTTTGTCTCTTTCCCCTGAGCTGACATCAAAGGTCTCATCTGTAAGGGCAGCCAAAGTGTCTCCATCAGTTCTGACCAGGCTCAGGGGCAAGTGGACACCCACATGAGAGGATGTGCATGAGTAAAACCTGGAGTGAATCCTCCAAGCCCTTGGGTCCTGGTGCCTTCATCTTATTTCCCTGGGGTTTTTTAGTACAGACAAGATACTGATTCAATGACATCTGGGGTTTTTCACCCAGTTTCTTTAGCTAATTAAACGTTTTAAGATTCCACGATGAAAGTTATATAGACACAAGCAATTTTTATGAACTGGTAGCATTAATTTAAACTTGATTCCAGCAGAGCATGCCTTGATGTTTCAGGCTATTAGGCCATCACTAATACAGCCTATAGAATAGTTAATATCGGTCCATTCAAATCCAAGACATATTTTGATTTGCTGAATAGCTTTAATTCTCCAAAAGCTGATCAAATAATAATAACAACAGTAACAATAACAATAAAGGCAATTCCAGTGTGATTGGCTAATCTGATAGTTTTGCTCCCAGTTTATTTTTAATTTCTGGCAGCAGTGATATTGGAAATTAAAAAGCTCTCTTGACACTCGAGTGACTCGAATCTCAGACCAGATGAAATGAGGTGACTGAAGCAGCTCTGGGCCTTTTATTCTCTCCCATCATTATCACGGCTAATAAGAAGAAACTGTGAGGCTGCCCAGCAGCGAAGGCTGAGGATTTCCTTCCCCCACCTTTTCTCTCCTTTTTGTGCCATCCAAGATAAAGTACTAATTATCAGGACAGCTCAAGCTCATTTGTAGGAGGAAGGGAATTGAATGCTGCTTCAGTGAAAAGACTTAGCTCCTGTGTGCCCTTGGGCAGGAATTGTGGTACTTTGGAGATTTAAGCAATCCAAATTAAAACACCTTGAAGTGACAGGCAGACATCCCAATGGGCTTGCTCCTAGAACCTCTGTTCCAGCTCTTCTTGAGAAGTGCAACATAAAAAACCAAAACAATTTCACCCATACCATCCTGCAGGGACTGGTCTTCCACATAAAAGCTCAGGCCCTGCTCTGATTTGGAGTGCCAAGCTGGGAAGCTCTGAAGCACAAGTTTACCCTAGGACACAGGGAGGTGTGGACTGAAAACTCACACATCATTTGATAGCAAATTATTTCTGTGGAAGAGCAATTGTATTGAAAGTCTGGGGATGAATAAGACTTTGGCCTGGTTCTGTATGGAAAGGACAGGCTTTTGTTCAGGCACAGTGTGATGGCACTGTCACTGCTGTTTCAGCACAGCAAACAGAACGGTGCAGTCTGACTCAGCTACATCACTTTATGAGTGTTTGCCGCACCTCTTTCAGAAGACCCCCAGTGATGGAGACTCTTCAGACTGCCTGGTATTGTCCCCCTTAACTAAAGTCACCTACACTGTGACAGGGGGAGGAATGCCAGAAAAAGGACTTGATTTTGCCACGGGCTCAGCATGAAGCAAAGGTTACCCAGATCACTAATGTGTTCACTCTGGAGCTGCTGAGGGAGGCTACAGTGAGAATATAGGATGAGGGGGTGTGAAAGGGGCCCCCAAACCCTCTCTGGTGCAAGGAGGATCCAGCACCCCCTGTGCTCCATGGGCAAAGGTCCTGCTGTGTTCTGCTTGTCCAGGCAGCAGGCACCGGGTGTACAGAAGGGCCACAGGTCTGTCAAATCCAGGAACTAATTATTTTGAAATAAAACACAGTGTTTTCATTGCTGGTGTTAAAGTGCTTTATCAGCAGGAATCTGTGTCTGCCATGTTCCAGATAAATGCTGGGAGAGGAGCAGAGCCCTGCGCTCGCAGGCTGCCCCATCATTTGTTTCATTAATGGCTCCGTCGCTGGCCTGCCTGCAGAAGATGATTCTCACCATGCATCATGAGGATGGCTGAACGTGCCTTACAGGCTTTGGTTCCAGAGGAGAGCCATTCCTCCTTCTCACCCCTGCACCAGGGCCCCAGGAGAGAAAAAAATCCAGCTCTGCCACTTCTACCCGTGAGTGGAAAAAGCAACGTGTGATTTTGCTGATTGCTCAAAACAAGCGCCACTGGTGAGGGCAGGAACGGGAGAAGTCAGGAGGAATACATTTGCAGAACATCTTCCCCGTTGGCTTGCTTGGGGCTCCCCAGGACAGTGGCACAGTTTTTCTTGTCTTCTAGGCATTTAATATTTCTTTTCCCATTTAATGTCCCTTGGGATGCTTCACCCTCACTAATCCCACAAGTGCTTTGGAATGGTGGTTCACACTGGCAGACATTAGCTGTCTTTTATCCCAAGCAAAACTAAAGCAGGAGGTCAGGAGAGTGTTTCCCTTGCCAGGGCTGCCTTCTGTGTCTGAGGTGTTGGAAATCCCAGGGAAGGCTCGCTGACTGTGGCAATGGCTCCCGTGTCTGCCAGAGGACAAGGTGGTAAATAAATTTCGGAGGTGGGTGTTAAATATTTGCTGTACTTGAGCAGGAGGGCCTTTGTCACTAATTAGCAGGAGATGTTAAAGGAGATGGGATGTGTTTAAACCTCATTGTTTGCCATTAAAGCACAGATTCTTTTACCTCTCTTCTGGGTTAAGCAGCTAATGCATTTCAAGCAATAGCAGAAGGGCTTGTTGAATTAATCGCTGTCCTTGGAAATAAAAAATGATTTAGTTTAATGCATGCAAATGTTAGGCAAGAGATAGAAGCAAGCGGTCACTGACTTGTGAGCCAGATCAGAGGTTGGGGTCTGGTTTCTGCATTGAAACAGGCTCTTCTGACTCAGTTCTGACCTGAGGGAGAGCAGAGGCTGGGGGATGTGCCAGGCAGGTGTGTCTCAGGCATCTTCACTGGTGCCTTCCTGGAAGCTGCAAGTCTTCCCAAAGCCTGCCATCCAACCTCGGGATCCAGCACTGTGGAAAAAATCAGGTTCTTCAGGCTTAAAGAAAAGCTTGGTGACTGCAGAGGCTTCTCTACCCATTTCTCACCACCTCAATCCTTTCAACATGTGTGATTTGTATGGCCCTTGGCAGCTGAGTAGATGGGTGAGCAGACAATACTAACTATGCTATTAAGTACAGCTCAGTAACTATGAGGATTCCTTGGCCCTTTCCCTGCTGCTAAAAGTACAGCACAGAAAGGCATAAAACACTGCAGAGCATTTCTTCCCAGCTCTAATGCCTGTGGTGTCATTCAGCCTGGCACCTGGAGCAGCCCAGGGCACCCATCTGCATCAAAACCCATCTGCAAGTGCCTTGTGGCTGTGACTCAGAGCCCCCTGCCCAGGGGAGGGGGGAGGCTCTGGGAGCACACACAGGCTCTCAGCCCTCACTTCCACAGTCCTCTCTTCAGGCTCCACAAGGAAACATTGTGCAGAAACACCCTTATTTGCCCTGGGTGAATCAGATTAATTACTGCAACGAGAATTTTCCCCTAGCAAGTCATTTTCCCATTCAGTGCACTTTGTAAGTATGAACTGCCTCTTCCAAAATCTTCCTGTGAATCAACAGAAAATCTTGGTTTTCCAGAAAGGAAAGTGAGGCATAGGAAAAGGTAAATGACCTGCCCAGAGCACAGGGAAGTTAATATAAATGAAACAAGAACAATTTTATCAACATTTATATGGGAATTTGAAGATTGTAATTACAGTAGGTGATGTGGCGTATTTTTCCGATGCAGTGTGTGTGAAAGAAAAATTTTAAAACATTCTCTACCTCAAGTGTTTTCTGGTAAAGGAGGGAAGCCCTGAACAGCACATCCCAACTGTCTGCACAACAAACCTTTTTTTTCAGTTGTGTCTTGCAGATCGATTAGAAATAGTCCATGACTCCCATAGATCACTGCTGCGGAGATTAAGAAACATTGTAGATAGAATATTTACATCATAGTGAAAAAAGATGTTAGAAAAATTGGTTTTAATTCAATGCAGAACCAGAAAACATCTGATTTCCTAGCTGTCCACCAAGCAGAATGCCTGGACAATGTTTTTTTTAGATTTAAATTTTATATTACAATATTAATAGGAAACATTGTGCCAAAAAATAAAGACATATTTCTATTAGTGCTTAGCAGCAACTACTCCTGGGATTTTACTGATGGGATGCAAAAAAGAATGGCAGAATATTTCCAGCAGCATGTCTGTAGAAACAGGGTCTATTGGCATAGGTTATTATTCCAGTTTTTCTTTATGCATTGCTATATGGGATTACAGAAGGCATGGAGATAAGAAATTTACAGAAAAAAAACCAAAAACAACCCAGTAGAAATAAAAACTTCCACATGTGTTGCAAGGACCAAAAAAAACTCAAAAAATTCCCAGACGAAAGTTTTTATTCTTTCACCACAGTTCAGATATTGCCTGGAAGAGGGTGCTGAAATTTCAAGGAAACCAAGAAATTTTTTACTGAATAGTCTTTTTCAATAGAAAACAATATTGGTATAGGGGTCCTAAGCAGCTCTAATCCCAAATCAATATTTGTAGCCCATAGTGATAGGCAGCCTACAGTGGCTTAAATAATCATTAATTTTCTAGAAGTTTAATTACAGAAATGTTGGGAAGGCATCACAAAGCCTGGTTTGACCTTGTTTGCCTGCAAGAAGCACAGATGGGTTAAAAGAAAGCACTGGGTCAGAGATTCAGGAGGGTCAGCTCAGCAGTGCCAGCACTCCCAGCAGGGTTTGATATTCAACCAGACTCAAACTGTGGAAAACAGACGGTGTGAAGGTCAAGGCAGTCAGGATCAGCAGGACCAGGACCAGCAGGAGTGAACCATTCCTTGCAGGCAGCCTTACCCCAGGACAAGCCTGCCCTGGCCCCAGGGCTAATCCCCAGAGTCCCAGCAAGAGGGGACATCAGGGCTGTGAGTGTTCACAGGGGATCGCCTGGGAAGGAATGGGGTGTGATGAACACATGAAGAGGCAGTTCAGCACTCACACATGTCAGGAGAGGTAAAATCCTGGGCTGTAAACCCCAGTGGGTGGCAAGAGTGTAAATGGGGTTTAGACATTGCTGAAGTTGCTAAAGATACCTGGGTTGTATTTTGCAAAACCAAGGAAGGATTGGGAGAAACACATCTCCCCTGTTTTATGTTGTCATAGAATCATTTCAATTGGAAAAGACCATTTAAGGCCATTGAGTCGAGCCATTAACCCAGCACTGCCAGTCCAACACCAGCTCTTGGTGCCACATCTTCACAGCTTTTAAATCCCCCTAAAGATGATGACTCCACCACTTCCCTGGGCAGGCTCTTCCAATGTTTGACAACCTTTTTTCCTAACATCCAATGTAAACTTCCCCTCCCATCACTATTTATTTCTCCTTACCAAGGGCTTTGATCTTCTCTCTTATTCCTAAGATAAACCCAGGAAATTTTATATCAGGCCCGTGCCTGCTATTTTCCTTGGATTTAGGAGACATTGCTGTGCTCTTCACCCCTGGGAGCACTCCATTTGCACGAGAGCTGGGACAACTTGTTTCCCAAGGCAGTGCTGAAATGAGGCTCTTTTGGATGAACCACAAAGCAGCTTACTCCAGATGAGCCAGGAGGAGCTGAACGGAAGCGTCTCCCAGCTGGAAGTCTCTCTCAGCAGCTATTACACCAGCAGGGTTAGCTCTGCTGCTGAAAGGAGAGGATACTGTGAGCTACGACAAACTCATTGAGTTTTGCAACAACACAGGCAAACTAAGAGCAATGAATTTAGAAAGGATGCTTGGGGAATGATAAGCCAGTCCCATTCCCTGCCTTTGTCAAGGCATGAAGGAGGAGTTTGGGTTGAGGACACAAGCGCACACAAGCACATCTTTTATCTTTGTTGGGTTGCTCACAAGGGTATGGCCATGGGGAGGGGCTTTATTTTAGTGAAGAATACAGAGTTCTGAGTTGATTGGAGTTGAAGGATGGGACAAGAAGCTCCACTAGCATTTTCCTGAATTCATCAGATAACAATATCAATAGGCATGTGAAATCCTCAGCATTTTCCAGCAATTCTGCCCACTAATGAGAAAACACACGTGTGGCCAAAGGAGTGACTGCAGCTCAAGTTTCCTGGCTTTGAAACAGCCTTTCAAGCTATGTGAAGAAAGAGTTGTGACTAGCAGAAATGCTACAGCTACTTCACCAACACTGTCCCAAAGCTCTGAGACAGAGACAAGCCCTTTACTTGACAAATGTCACTAAAGTACAAGTGTCACCACTTTTTTAGGGCTGTTAAAGAGTAAATTAATGCTCATAGACTTTAGAGGAGATCTGGTAAGGGCACTGCCAGTCTCAGGAGCTACTCACATGTGTACACACAGACATCATGGACAGCACACAGGGTCAGAGATGCCTGGAAGTGGTGGGTGAAGTGATACTGGGAGCTCTTGGCAGCTGGAGGCAAGGTGGGATGACTGAAGGTCTTTGAAATATCACTGTGTTTAGCAACCTACATTGCTCACCAGATCACTCAAAAATGCTGTGGGGAGCTCTATGCCTTCAGCAGGCAGTGCTGTGGGTTGCTGAAAAACACCAGCAAGGACTTGCTTTGCTCCTGACCATCCCCTTCAACAGGAAAGGGGAGAAAAAAAAAAAAACCTACAAAAACACAACCAACCAAACAAAAAAAAAATAATAACCAAAACAACCAAAAGCATTTTAATAGACAAGCAAATCCACAGTGGCAAGGTGAACACTAGGATCTGTAGAATCAACAGAGCGTCTCCACTGCTGTAAATCTAGCAATATCTGCAACTGCCCCAGAAATTTATTTTGTTCCTTTCACAACAACTTTTCAGAGGAAAACTGAGGACCTTATTGTTATTTATTATGATCACAGCTAGTTCTTCAGAGATTTCCTTAATTAGCATCATTAGACGCACAGCTTAATCTTAAAATCCTAGGCTTGTCAGCATGACAAATTAAAACTCTGTGGTTTTTGCTCCCTTCTATACACCAGGTTGGAGAGTGAAGGAAAATTGGGGTCTCCTGACAGTTTTAGAGTGTGGGAATTTGTCTTTAATCTTTGATGGCTGGAGCAGAGTATGCAGAGTGGATGAGTAAGAGGAGTCAGTTCTGTGGCAGAGAGGGAACTCAAGGGTCATTGCATTTAAAAACAGACCTATCCTTTTTCAGATGAGCTGAGCATACAGCCTGCTGGCTCCCCCCAGCAAGAGATTTCTCAAACCCTTCAGGAATAATGGGGGAAAAAAAACTGCAGCTAATGAACACTGAATCCTAGCAGAAAGAAACCCTACAGAAGTATCTGTGACATCCACATTAATAGCAAAGGAGTTAGTTGTGATTGATGCTATTCCTGTGAACACTAAAGGAATTAATAATGATTAGGGCCATTATTTTACAGCATTACCCCCCCAAAAATACCCAAAGGGAAAACAATTAGATGTCTTCAGTGGTTATCTTTCACAGTATACTTACTGCAGTGATCAGACACGATATTATGCCTATTAATCAGCAAAATGATGGAAAAGGATGTAACTCGTGTATATCCATGAGATGGTCCTCAGCAGCACATACCTTATTTGCTAGTCTGCTTATGAGTCTACTGCTGGCACAGAGAAATGCGCTTTTTTTTTTTTTTTTTGGTTTTGCAGCAGTAGAAGGTGCCTCATGAGCTTGGAAATGGGTGGAAGCATTGTTCATTAAAATGAAGAAAGCAAACAAAACCACCCACTCTTGGGGATTTTGCATTCACAGACCATACAACCCTGCTTATCCCCACAGGGTCTGAAAGAGGGTTTTGGTTTGTGTGCTCCAAGGCCTGTAAAATCAGTTTTTTATCAGCAGTGAAAAGTAGTGATGGACCTTATCATTTTATTGCAGGTGAGGAAACTGAGGCTCCGAGACATCATGAAATTTTCCTGAGTTCACACAGTAATCAGTACAGAGCCAGAGGGAAATCCTGATTTTTGGCACTCTGCATTAAGCACTGAGTTAAAGATCTCTCTTTGGTCCGTCTGTGGTGCGTTGATTCACTTCTATCATCCATGGGTCATGACCCAATGTCATTGCTCATCTGTGTCATGGTCCTGCAATGCAAAGTGAGCTTTTAGTAATTCATCTGAGCCTAATGGGTGGGTTGAATCACAAATGCTAACTGGTAGAGGGCTGTGGGGTGCAATCCCTGTGCCAGACTCCCCACCCCTGCAGGAGACTGAGAGCAGGCCAGCCTCAGCTGCTGTGGAAGGCAGGCAGTGCCTTCTTGTGCCCAGCAGCACCAGCGGGTGCAGGATCATGCCCAGCTCAAGCCTGGCTGAAGTTAATAGTTCGTATGGTTTATATTCCTTCTGTGGGTTGACCAGGGCAGGTTGGGAGGAAAAGTCGTGGAGAAGTGGGTTTAGCTAGGGATGTGATGTAACTGCATTTCCTCAGGCAGGGGCAGATGAGATTCCACTGTATCTAAAGCCACAACATGCCAGAAGCTCAATAATTACACCAGCATCTCTATCTTCTTCCAGGGGCCAGTTACGTGCACTGTACCCGCATCGTAGCTGAAGAAAGGAGAGCTTGAACACAAGTCAATGACAAAACAGCATCGACCCTTGGGATCATTTTCTTTTCCAAGTTAAATTTCAGCTGTTATTAAACTCTTCAGACCACATGGACTTGGCTTCCATTTTCCTTTTGAAAAGTGATCTAAATTTTCCAGCCAATTCTCTGTATCCCTCAGTCCCAACTTTGATGATTAACATCCCCAAGTGGGGCTGAGAATCCAAATAGGAGCCTGTAATCAAATTCTTCATTGATTCCCGTGATACAGGATCAGAAGCACAATGGTGAAGCAATCCTAATTTTGCAGCGAGAGCCAAATGCCAATTAGATCCTCAGCGGGTGTAAACTGAGCTGGCATTGTTCTCCCTGGAAGAGACAAAGCTGATTTACACCCGGGTGAAGATCTGCATTGCCAGCCCGTCCTGTCCTGTAACACTGAGCTCCTGCTCCCATTGAGGCTCAGTGGCCTGCAGGGAAGTGGGAAAAAGTGGTTTTCCATGACTATGGGTGTCCATGTATCTGGATTAAGGGGGAAATAATGCACTTTCCCTGTGCCTATCAGTGGGAGTGAGCACAGTCCTTGTTTTAGAGGTCATTTCAGGATTCCTTGAAGCACAAAATTCAGCCATGGAAATAATCTGTCCATATCTTCCTTATTTCCAGCCTGGCAAATCCCCTGCCCTGGAGCTCTGTAGGAGATGGAGCAAGCGAGGCTCCCACACCCTTCTCCCTTGGGGAACATTCTTCTGGCTCATGACAGCAGCTCTGGTTCTTCACACCTCCCAGAGCATCACAGCACAGCCCTACAATGCAAGACATCCCCCCCCACCTTTCCTAGATGTTCATCAGTTGTCACCTAGCCCTTTCTTTCCATATCTGGGTTTAGCATTGCTTTCAGAGACAAAATCCTTGTCATTCTACTACTGCGGAAATCAAAGAGAGCAAGAAAAATAAAACCTTAAAGTCTGTCTTCAGAAAAGGAACTGTAGCTGCATCAGGCTGTGCAGAGCCACCCACCCATCTCGAGCATCCTCACTGAGCTCCTGCATGGTGGTGGGTGCCTGGATGTGGAATGTTGCTCCAAAAGGGTTATCCTGCACCCATAGAGGAACAACCCACGTTAAAAATTGCAGCAGCAAAAGAGAATATATTCAGGGAATTAATTGTATGGAAAATTATCCAGGCTATTAAAAGCCACACGAACAGGCTGAATATCATGCATTTTAAGTGTACACAGAAAAACATCATTTTGAAGGGGATTATTGTTGAAATAGGCAATAGGGGTTCTAGCAGATAAGCTTCCCGCTCCTGTCTTCTCTTATTGTCTGAAGTACATTATCTCCACCATAATATTCTCAGCTCTCTCCAGGAGTATTGTCAGAGTGAAATGCTATTTTAAAAGTATATGTTTATGTTTCAATAGACTTTATAATAGCAAACACATCCACCCAAGACACAGTAAGTGAGAGGGAAAAAAAGGAGCAGGAAAATCAAGAAACAGAGGTGGCAGCTTTCCTGGCATGGAGTTTAGGAGGTATAAATATTACCAGCTAAAGGTAGTCTGTTGTTTTTTCCTCCCTGATGAATGCAGGCACGCAGAGGAGGATTAGCTAATGTGCATTTGTCCATGGGATAAGCCACCAGCAGCACACACACCCCACGGACAAGGAAAGGTCTGCACAGGACCTCAGCCCCTCTGTAGGGTTGCCCTTCAACATTCACTTCATTGCATTTCCAAGCCTCAGTTTAAAAGGTGAAACACCAGGCCAGGTTGGATGGAGCTCTGAGCAACCTGCTCTAGAGGAAGGTGTCCTGCCCCAGGCACGGGGTTGGAACTGAGTAATCTTCAAGGTTCCTTCCAACCCAGATTGATCCGTGATGCAGTGAAAACAGCCCAGTACAAGGCTGAGCTACCACAGGCTCCAAACAATCTGCTCTGAATTAGGGAAAAGCTTGAGTGACCCTGATCCTGTATCTTGTGTTTGCCCAGAGGTCTGGAAGCATCCTGTTGGGATGTCTCTGGGCACGTCTGTGCACACGTGGGTGGACCTGGCTGGGCTGTGGGATTTTTTATGTGGGAGGAGGTAGAAGTTACCTCCGAGTCCGTAATTCACTTTTGAAGCTGTCAGACATCATTACAATGTATTTCTGAAAGATATACTGTATAGAGTGAATTTCTAACAAGCTTCCATGTGATTTTAATCTCTCGAGTGAGAGGAACCTGATAAAGATATAGATCCATTCTCACATCTTGGCATAAAATCATATCTTATTGGTTTAGATCATTCTGTGTTTTATTTTTTTTTATAGAACTAGTGTTTTCTAGTTGCAGCAGAAAATACAAACACTCAAGAGATCTCATTTTTCTGCTAAATGGATTTTCATTCCACATGAGTTATCTCCCTCTAGATATAAACATACACACACAGATATACCACGTACACCCCCTCACATTAAATGCCAAAGACACCATTAAATGTAATGTTAAAATAAAAAATCCCCAGGCTCGCACTCAAAAATCCCCTCTTTTAAACATTCACAATTTAAGGATACTTAAATAGACATTCTTCAAACTTGAGTCAATTTTAGCCTCTGTAGCATAGCCCATAAAACAAGCTGAGAGTAGTAATTTTTGGGGGGAGCTATTCTGGGAACAGTGCACATGGAACATATCCATTGCTATATAGGGGATGAATGTGGTCTCCACTCATGCTCACCTGCCTTAAATAGGTCAGCTGAATGACACCAAACCCCCAGTAACCATAATAAAATATTACAGAAAAGAACAAAATTTGAAAAGTGAGAATCACTTGCTTCTTCCCTGAGAAGAGGGAGAAACTACAAAGGACTCTCTGAATACTGAATTTGTGGCAAGCTTTTTCTTACAGACTCAGAGCCAAAAATCTGCTGTCAGTTACATCAGTATAAATCTGGAGCAGCTCCACTATCATCATTAGAGTTACAGGCCAATTACGTAATGAAAAAAAGTATTTTGTGTTTGCCAAAAATCTGAAATGTAGGTCCTGCTTCAGGCCCTGCTGAAAGCCCAGACAAGTGGCCTGAATTTCAGTGCACCCTTCACCAGCATTTCATATCACCTACCAGTTATTATTATGCCTATCAACAGTGTATGTATAGATTTATATTGTTATCAAGCATGATTTGACCTCTAATTCTGAGAATAAAAAGGAAGTCCACCCATTGACTTTCCATGTCTTTGATGTTAAACTCTGCAGACAAAATACTGTTTGGGAGATCCTGATAGATGGCTGGATAAAATATCCAGGGAGATTTTAATGCATTCATTTGCCCTTCCTTTTAAGATGTGGCTGTCAAAGGAGATCGTATCACCAACAGTGCTGGCAAGATTCAGCTTGACCTGGGATGTTTTAGGTGGCACAGCCCAGAGGAAGATTTTCTCTGACTTTGGGAAAGTACACTGTGCTACTGACCTCTTGCCTCTCACACTTCCCCATGGCAACCCAAGAAGAGGTTTAGGGTATCAGCCACTGCTCAGTTTACTTCAGCACTTTCTGGTTAGCTAAAACACCCAATATTGGACTGAAAATATATTTCCATTTTAAAAGCCTTAACAGCTCTTTCTCTTTCCCCATCTTACAGTACCAAAGCTGGTGAACTTCCATAAAAATAGAGGGAGGGTGGAAAAAAAATGTAATTTTTCTGAACTGGAATTTACCCAAAAAATATCCTCCAACCATTTCTGCCAAACTCTGAGCCCCTGCAGAGCTGCCATACGGGCACACACATGTTCACACATGCATACAGTGGACACAGATGGGTAGATATCCATGCAAGATTCACAAAAAGCTGGTATTAATCTCCAGCCGTGGCTTTTGAGCAGGAACACTGATCAATTCTTATTCACGGCATTGTTGAAAGGTAGAGTTCACAGAGTGCCCAGTGTGATCTCTTCCCCCATTTCCTAAAGATGCAGAGTATGTAGAAATGTGAAGGGAAAAAAGGCAGGTTATTCCCGGCGGTGTAATTGGCCAGCAGTGCCTGGATGGGAGCCAGAAGATCAGAGGAAGAGAGGAGAGCACGAGTAATGAACCGCATGCTTTTAATTTCACTTAAGAACTCAAAGCAGGAAAACCTGAGCTGTATCCATGGGGATTGCAATCAATAGTCAAGCAGATAACAAAGAACTGCTGCTCAGGATAGAAACCTGCCTGGGCCCATTAGTTTATTGCCCAGTCTTTCTTTGGGAATTTGCTCTTTCTCGCCTGAGTTTTTGGCTCCAGTTCTGAATCCTGCAAACACTAGGGAGCAGCAGCTTCCTTTGAAAGCATCCTGGCTGCACGATGGGGCTGGTGCTGTCAATTTTTGCCGTGTGCCAGCCCTTAAAATAAAGAGAGAGAAGCGGGGGGGGAAGGGAGGGGTGGCTGTTGGGAAAGCGTTCTTGATGATAATTTGATTGCATGCATTAATGATCAAAGTGTTGCAGACTAATTACTAACACTTACCTCTCAAATATTAAGTTATCATTTATTCCCCACCACCCCAGCCTTAGCTTTGCTTCTACCCCCTGCACTCAGGGCAATCTCCTGCTCGCTGACACCTCACAGTGTCAGTGCCCTGACACCCAACAGCCTCACAAGCTCCAACCGGGGAGCACCCCCTCCCCAGCACCACCACCACATGTTCCCTTTGCTGGGTGATCTCCCATTCCAGGGCTCTTAGGAACCAGGTCAGCCTGGAAGAGGGAAGCAGAGCTCATTTTCCCATGATGTAGAGGGTTTCTTGGAAAATCAGCCACCTCCTCTTCATCTCTTATCTGAAGACTGATCCCTCCATGTGGATACCTCAGTGCAAGGTGCCTGTGTTGGGTTGGTCCAGCTGGGTACCTGCCGAGCCACAAATGCAAATAATGACAGTCTCAAACAATGCGCTTTTCCATGCTCCTTCTAGCATCCATTTTAACTAGACAAATGCCAACCTGCTGCCATCTGGTAACAAGAGGTACTAAAAGCCTCAGTGAGGAGCAGAGGGAATCCAGGGGATATTAACAGTTGCAAACAGGTTGAAGAGGAGGAGATTTCTCTTTAACCTGGGCTTTTCATACTCAAAAATTAACATGAAGGACACTGATAGTGATGAGGACTGAGGAAATACTCATTTAAATGTCCCCTCTGTCTCTATCCACTGTGACAACAGGAAAAGCATCCTTGCCTCTTTCAGTGCCTCCTTTCTCTGGGGGAAGAGCAGGCAGGAGCAAATGCTGGGTTGGATTTCATGTTATGTTTTTAATTAGGTTATCTTTAATTGACTAACACCTTCCCCTGAGCCATCTTGCTCTGCTCAGAGACAAAATACCACGGAATTGGCCCATTTTCCATGAGCACTGTGGTATTTCCTCTTTTCATGCAGTTAAATAGCCTCCATGCAGATTTGGCTACCTCCTTTGCAACTACTAGGAATAACCAAAATACAAGGACTAGATTCTGAACCAGTGGCAATCAGCTCGGAGGGCAGCCAGAAGAGTTGCATCTCCTTCTTCTTAAGGAAGCTAAAGAGCAGCCTTAATTCTAGCAAGGGATCTTTGGGTTTTTTCACCCCACTCCTTTCGCAGGATGAAACTGGAGTTACTGCTAAACAAAATCTTCAGAGCTGTTCATTCTGATGTGGTGCTTGAGATACAAGTGGGGGCACAGGACCTGGCAGCTCCTTCACCTGGAGCCTGGCTGTATCTGGGGAGGTTCCCAGGCAGGCAGGTCAATGCTCCACATGCCAGTGACGTTTTTTGGCAGTGACATCAGTGACCAAAAGCTCCGAGAGCACGGCGAGGCTTTGCAGGAGCACACACACAGCAGAGGAGATGTCACTCTGTTTACTCACACGTACTGTGCACAAACTGCCCATTATTGGCACTGCAGAGTTCCTGGCTGCAGGAGGCACAGCAGCGTCTTTCAAAGGACTGTAATGAAAGTGGGTCAGACGTTTTCCCTTCCCGGGGCAATCCTTTAGCATAAGCAGGGATTTAAGTGTGCACAATTCCCATTATCTGTGATTGTTAGACTCTTTCTCACAAAGAAAGGGCTTGGTAATTCAACCAGATCTGTCAAACGCACACACAGTGATGAAAATGGCCCGTTAGATGATAGGGGGTTGCCCTTTCAGTGCTGAGGAAAGGCATAGCCCTCCTGGGAGAGAACGATTCTAATCCTGAACCGATAAACTGTGCTTGATCTTACAAGAAACGTTTGCAGAGGAGTCTTTTCATGCAGCTGAGGTGCTCGTTTTGCCACAGGGTAGAGCCCTGGGTCTCCTCAACAGCAAAGAGGGTGCATTCAGGCATGATCTAGCTGTTCTTGAGCTTTGCAGCAGAGCCAAGGGTGAGCAAGGCCAGCCAAAATCAGCCCCTCCACCCATCGAGACGTTGTCAGTGTGGTGCATCTCCCATGCACAGCAGAGTGGTAGGTCCAGTGCATGCAGGCAGGACCTGCACAGCAAGGGAATATCTGAACCCTGTCAGATAATGCCACTGGCATTAGACCTCCAGGCATTCAGAAACTGGTACAATATGACCCAAAGCAGGGAGAGGGTAACTCCAGGTAGCAAAATGTCTCTTTACGCCCCTGAAAAGCTGAGCTCTCAGACATTTTAAAGATGCATGAAAGGCCAGTCTCAATGGCCAGTATGAGACCAATTCCCCATCTCAGGCATTACCATTTGGTGTCAGCTTTGCTCTCACTACAAACTTTAGAATAAAAAGTGGAAAATGGGAATAGAACAGACCATGTTGTAAAAAATCCTATCTCTGTAATAGCCTTAAAAATTACTTCTGTTGAGCTCCTTGAAAGAGAGTGTTTCAAAAGCTTTTGTTAAGCTGACTTGCTTCATGATTCTCTTCCTCTTTGGAGCATATAAGGTCAGTAGAGAAAAAGAGAAATTAATAGGATGAAAACAAGGAAGATGAAGAGAAATCCTGTATTGTACAGGAAGGGAAGACAAGACTGAGAAAATTTAAAAAAATCATCATCTTCATCATCCAGGTAAGTGAGAATGTTGGTTCCTTTTGGGTCTGAAGGCAAATTTCGAGTCTGTTCTCACAGGACATTGCAAATAGCTTCTGATTTCTTATCCTACTCACTTCCCAGTATTTCATTGGTGCTGTTTCTCAGGTAGCAAGGCTGTCTGGCAACTCTTGGAAATAAAACCTCTTCCAAAGATTCAGAGGCAGACCCAAAGGAGAAAGTCCCCTTTTTCTCCTGTTTTGCTGCTTCTTTTAGAACAGCTCAAGAAATTATACAAATTGACTCTCAGGTGCCACATACTAATGGGCATTTGAGAACTTCCATGTTTCTGGATGACAAGATGGAAGCAAACCAGCACACATACTAAAAAAAGAAACGTGAAGCAGTCTCTCTCCACAAGAGATTAAAGCACAGCAGCAGTCAGGAAGGCAGCTTTCTAGTAGTGACCTCCAATGGATCCAATATTTTTTCCACTTCCACGGGTCTCTGCTCAGCACTCAGAAAGATGATCTTTCTAAATGCCAACTCATCCAACTCTACCCTGTTCGGAGGAGAATTCAGTCTGGCTTTTGCCTCCTGGCTGGCAATAATGATTCTTCAAATGGAAATTAGACGACAGATTTGATGATGATGCACGAGCCAGAAGAGAACACAGCTCACTCTGCCATAGCTCTGCAATCTCCTCAGGGAAAACAGGAGTAAAAATCCATTTGTGTTTGCAAACAAGATATGTCTTGAATGTTCACTAGGGACCTCTTGAGCAAGGAGGTGCCAATTTTACTGTCGTCTTTTCTAGACATCACATAAACCCAGCAGCCCAAGTGCAGGAGGTATTTTCTTCTCCAATAAAGACCTTTTGCCCTTGTGTCCTATACTGAAAGTGTTTCAATTCCTAGAGGAATTTTTGTCCTTCCTAATGTGATTACTAATATGGGGATCTCTCATGCAGAGAAAGGGAGTCCACAGTTTGTGTATTTGCCTTCTCTTTCCTTCAAGGCTGCAGAGAAGCACAAGTGTTCGTTAGTGCACACCTGCAGCTACTGGGTTTCCATCAAATCTGCTGGGACCACGTTTAGGTCAACAGGGTTTTCTCAAAAAGAAAGGGCTTGGGAAGGCTCAGGCCTCTGAAAACCTTAGCTCCCAGTAGAGCCAGTGGACTTCAGGACTTAGGCAGCTTGATTCCTCCTTGATCCTTCCTCCTCCTTCTTCCTCAACCTTCCCTTGAGAATACCTCCAATGCAAATTTTACCCAGAATTTACTCAGAACCTAGGTTTTACTGACAACCTCAAGAGTTTCTGACTGTGTATTGTCCTTTTCCCATGCTACAAGCTTGTAATTCTGAAAATGTACCTAGTGGCTAGGACAGACATTTAAGATTAGAGGCAGAAAGCTATTAGCACTCTCAATTTCTAATTAAGAAGTAAAAATCTATAGCAAATTAGCCATCTAAATAGAAGATAGCACCATAAATACCTTTGTAGAGCTTGGACTAAATTCTTTTACTCCCACCATAAATGATTGGTACCCTGTGATCCATGTTTATCTCATCAAGGGGTCAAATGTGAAAAAGCTTAATCAAATTTAAACAATGAGTATAATTTCACAGAGAAAACTAATGAGAAGTCTGACTTAAGACTATGGACACTAACTCAGAGGAAAATTTAGCCTGAATATCTGAAAACACTATGCAATAGTTTTGTGAGAGTGGAGATCTCTCTCCACAGAAAGCAAGAGAAAGGAAATTTTAACCTGGGCTGGCAGAAACATCATGGCACTGAGGGAGAGAGGATGGTGAGAGAGGAGGACAGAATGAGTAAATAAAGCTTTTTGCCCTAAATTTTTGCTCTCAGTGAAGGGACAAATCCTTTCTGAGTTTACAGTGACAAAGAGAATGTTGCTACAATCTCTTTTCATTTAAATTAGCAGGTCATCCTGGGAGATGTGGGGAGGAGGGAGAGGAGGGGACCTGCTTCAAATGACTAAAAGAAAAACAAAGACATCTCAAAGGATGAAGCGAATTGCTCAGAAAATGGAGTTCACTTACATATGCCAGCTTAGCATAAAAAGGGACTGAAACGCAAAAGCCCCTGAACAAAATACAGTGAATACAGCAAGTTGGAGACATGGTCACAGGGAGTTTGTATCCAGGTGCTGGCTTAGTAATTGGGTCAATGTCTGCAGATTCATGAGTACAGGTGTCCCACAGGGAGGGAACAGAGCATGCTCGTACCCTACACTTTATCTGCTGAATCCATCATCCATCCCCAGACAGCTTAATTCATTTACAAAAAAAAAATCATTTGTTTCTAAACCCCAAATGAGGCAACAAATTTGACAATGAAAGAGAGAGAAAGAGAGAGGCTGGCTGTACGTCCTTGATAGGCTCTTTGCTTTCCCTCAGTAAGCCATCAAAGGTAGATTAAAAAAAGAAACTGTTGTTTCAGACTTGCATCCCCAAATTTTTCTGTTGCCATATCTGTTCTACTCTGTTCTCCAAGGGTTCCTGTGAGCTGTCCATTGTTCTCTGAAGGAGCAGCCTTTACAAAGGCTGAAAGCAGAGTGAATTTTACCCCCTGCTAGCATCCTGTTCCCAGAGCATCTTTCTGGCAGCATATGGGGCAGCAGATCTGAATGAGCCCCAGGGCATGCCAATATAATCCAGGGTGATTTGAGGAGGGCTCTGGACAGGCCTGGGGTGCCCACAGGCTCACAGGGGCATAGGTGAACATGCCTGCCTTCAGAACAGCCAAGAAAACCTCTTCACAACCCCCTGGTCCTCCTCACCTTCTTCCACCAGCATCTTCCATGCCAGGACTAGCATCTGCCACAGGTTCCTCTCTCCAAGGAGGGAAACCCCTGTAGAGCCAGCACTTTTATTAGGGAGTCCTTTTTTAGTGTTTGAGTGCCTTCATGGTAATAGGGCAGGCAGTGGGTAGAAGGGACCCATCTGGCACTTGGAGAGGGACTCAGCAAGCTTTGCAGTGGGCTTAATTGCTGTGGGATTTGCTGGCAGCTGCAAACTGAACTCTAATACAGAGAAGCTTCCTCCTGTGGTTAAAGAGATCAAAAAGGACAGGTGTAGAGAAAGGAGTCTGTAATCCTGCTGAGTCTCTGGGTAGTGTGAGGACCCATAGGGAAGACCTCGCAGCCTAGAGCAGGCAGCATGGTGGTCTAAATTAGAAGAGGAACATAGCCAGTCAAATTAATAGCTCAGAAGTGCAAGGCACAATTGATACCTCTAACTGCACTTGACGTGAGCAGAGTTTTCCCCGAAATATCAGCCCAGACTAATGTAGTTGTCTCATGCTATTTGAACACACACTGATAGCACACAGTGCAGCCTAAGGATTATAAGACAATGACTATTGTAAATGTAAGATCATGAACAGGGTCCACTATTTGTCTTCAAAGCAATTTTGCTATTAGTGTGGGAGAAGAAAACAAATCAAGCAAATTATATTTGTTTAAAAATGATCAATCTCTTTATCTGATTCATTTGGCTAGTGTCCATGCTTGTCAGGTGTGACTGCCTGTACAATCTTCCATTGTTTCTAATGACCAGCTCAGGCTGGGGTTAATTGACCCACTCAGACATCTTTCATTAGCCTTCTTATTTTAATAAAAAGCGCTTGTGAAATTTATAAAGGCTAAGATGAATCAAGATAAAAAATAAAGTTAAAGAAGGTTCTTATTTAGCTACTTCCCTCTTTGCTTTTCTCTGGGTAATGGCTACAAGCAGGCAACCAGCAGTAAGGAGAGATGTAGTGCAGCAGGAGGATTCCTAATTGCTCCTTCTGGTTACAAAGAACAGGAGCAGCCAATTGCTGCACCTTCATCAGAAGGGCATTAATTCAAAGCCTATTGTGTTTATGGCTATCTTGGATCAAGCCTTGAAATTATTTTAAATCTGTTGTAAATACCTGAAAAATGTGTAATTACAGTCCCTTATGAAGGTAATTCATTGATGACCTGAAGCCATAGGTGGAGCATTGGAGAGGTGTTCAATATTTAAGTCTCTTGCAAGCCGGGAGAACAACATTTAAATTAGTAATAAAATCACAGGCACCTCCAAGAAAGGCCAGTGGCTATAAAGGCAAAACTCCCATCAATTTTCCTTGAAATACCTGCTGGAGAAACTCAGCGTTCAATAGAAATTCCTCCTGGAGTTCACTGAAACTTTTCACTCCACAGAATTCCTGCAGGGAGAGGATTTGTGAGGTGTGTAACTTGTCTGTGCATATAATATTGGTTATATGCACACACTACATTAGCTCAGTAAGGCCTGTTTGGAATTTCACCCAGAGAGCAAGCCATGAACCCAGAAAGTCTCTGCAGGTGCTCGAGAGATGATGAAGGAACCATTCCTTTTGATGGCTACACCCACCTTGCTCAGCTGGTCAGATGTCTGGCCCCAGCAGCAGCTATAGCCAGAGCTGGTGGCTCTCTTAAAAGAGCATCAGAGTGAGGGTCAGGTGAAAGCATGTCCAAGAAAGACAGAAAAGCTGCAAGGACAGCACCTCAAGTGTAGCTCAGCACAACCAACGGATGGAAATGGCCACAGTCTAGACTTGATAAGCACATATTTAAAACTTCTTATTCATTCCACCTCCTTTTCTTCTCATTCAATGGCTCACTCCTATGCTAAAACAAGCTGTGAATGGGCATGACAAAATTAGAATGCACTGTAGGAGTGAGAGACTGAGAACCAGGTAGTGGCACCTCGGAGAGAGAGAAACATCCAGGGCTTGCTGGGAGAGATCTGCTCAGAAAGACCCTGGGGAAATCTGCAGCCAGCTCTGTAATTGTGACAGTCTTATTAATAAAGCAGGAGCACTGTAGAAGACAGACAATCCAGAAAAAGCTCAGGGATTAAGGAGAAATCTTTGTAGAAATTTTCAGATATCATCAGATGTGCTTTAATATCAGCCAATGCTTACTGGAAAAGAGTGAACAAATATTCTGCTGTAAAACAGTTCTTCTCATTTTGCTACATTTTTCTACTTAGCTTTTAGTAGTTTGGGAAATTTTTAATCTTTCAAACACAATTACAGGGACTCGGGGGGGGAGGAAATTCTTCTTTCCCTCTCACAGGTTTCAGGTTGAATTAGCTCAATTCCCGACTCTGTTTCGTTATTTTAATAAGATTGCAGACATATGTTTCAGGGTTTTATACTAACATAATTATATATATAGATCAATAGAAATGCATATTAACAAGTAGGTACACAAGTATACATTATAAAAGATACGTTTTTCATATGGAAATCATTACACACAGCTTAGCATTTCGATGATTGACACAACATTATTATAACTAAATTGGAAAGCGTCTTTTCCTGTAACACCTGCCTCACTCTTTGTTGCAGAAAACACAGATGGAAGTTGTGAGACTCCCCATACTACCCCTTCCCCGTTTATTTTTCATTAATGCTCTGGCAGGAGAGGGCACCCCACAAAAGAGAGCAAATCCTTAATTTGGAGATGGGTTTCAGATGATTTTCATCCCAGGCACGTGTGCCCCAAGGCACAGCCTTCACCTCTCCCTTGCTGTAAGAGGCTGCACATTCTGGAAGAAACCCTAGGACACCAGGAAACCCCTCTGAAGGGGAGGACACTTCATCCCCCATTGAGTTGTGCCCAGAATTCTGGCAGGTACAACCAGTGCCTCACCCCCATCTGGGGACAGCAGTGCTTGTTTTAGCACTGGTACCTGGGGATCCCTCACCACCAGCTCTCCCTGCTCATTGCAGCTGCTCTCTGCCCTATCTGCTTCCAGCCAGGAGTATGGATGGCCATTCTGCCAAGGTTATCATTCTCTGAGGTTCCCTGGAGCCCAGGATGCATTTAGATCCCATAATAATACTGATAATGATAATAATAAATAAAGCTGGAATCTTGGGAGGACATTTATTTTAATGATTCCAGCTCTGCCTGCTACATTGAGGGGTAATATCAGCTATCTATCTATGTCTTCTTTAATCTGGCCAAGTAATTTGAGGTAATATTTATCACATAAAGGCTCTGCGTATTTGCAAATACCTCTCATGTCCATTCATAAGTCTCAAACTCAGATTTCAGATTCCCATGGCTAACTAGCCCACCCAGGCTTGAGGCATTTTCAGTTTTGAACTCAGTTCTGACAATGCTGAGCATTTTTCTGTGGTGCTGGGCTTGTTCACCTCTCTCAACCTTCAAGGAGAATGTAGAGATGAAAATTTGGGCAGGGGTACAACAATACATACCCAAATAATCTCCCATCCTCCATCTCTTCATGATTCAGGGTTGTATTGAGCCAGAGCTGTAATGTCTTCCTAGTTAGTAACACAGGGACACTCCTCTCCAGTGAGAATGCTTGCTCCCTCCCTGAACCAACACAAGCTATAAGTATGCAGAATTTCCAACGGAAAAAGGATTTCCATAATTCACACACTGTGCTGAGAACAGCACCTTTGTGCTCATTCTGTGTCTGATGAGTGCTCACCTCATTTGGTGCCTCCTTTTTCCTTCTGGGAAAAATGGGGAGCACTTGGTCCCCCAGGTTTGCAGAGTTCAGTGGGAAAACCTCTCATTCTGGCAGCAGAATCTGGGAGAGCCACTGAGACCTCATGCATCTTGCAGCAGGCTGAGACACATGTCCAGAGAAATTACTGGGCAGCATCTCATCTGCAGTAATCTCCCAGGAAGGGTCTTGCTTGGTGAGTGGCTCAGAAACAACCCTGTTCAGAGGGCTGAGGCCCTCGTTTCTGCCTGACAGATTGTGCTCTCACACTCCTTTTCTCTCACCTTGTCGTCCTGTGAGATGACTCATGTAAATGAATAGCATCTGAACTTAAATCAGAAAAGTCCTTAGGGATGATCAAAGGGCACAGAACCTGGGGAGAGGGAGGGGAAAACGTGTTAGCATAGTCATCATGACAGTCACCAGAACAAGAAACAATTAGATTCTCCCCTGTTGATGAATTAACAATGCTCCAGCTGTAATGGCTATTGTGCAGTCTCTATGCAGGAGTCACCCAGGCCTTCAGGTGTTTAACTGGCACTTGCAAAAATCCTCAAGAAGAGCAGAACTTCACTTTAGAGAGAGCTGTCCTCCCTCAGGGTATCCCTGGAGAGAAAATTCCTTGACTCGCCCACTCAGCTAATGAGTGTCAGTGCTGCTTTGTGCAAAAACTCCTCAAGGTGAATGAATCTCGTAGGAACATAGACAGATATGAAGCCACACAGAGGAAATCTTTGTTTCCTACAGAAGAAAAAAAAAGGGTGAATGTGCCTGTATATAGGAATGCACCCTTCCTCGTCCTTCATTCCCCCATCTTCCTTACAAGCTTGAATTCCTTGAATAAAAGGGGGCAGTGTTGAAACAGTGTCTCTAGGTCAACAAACGAAGGCTTGTTTATCAACACGTAGCTAAGGCACTACCGAAACACCATCTTAATTAATAACATGACCTTGTTAAATATGGATCTAACTGCACATGCAAATTCCTGCTTATTTCTCAGTTGTGTTTGCTTTCTATTCCCAGT
Source organism: Cinclus cinclus (assembly GCF_963662255.1). Taxonomy (NCBI): domain Eukaryota; kingdom Metazoa; phylum Chordata; class Aves; order Passeriformes; family Cinclidae; genus Cinclus; species Cinclus cinclus. The sequence goes on from NC_085057.1 coordinate 10,559,401, forward strand.
AAAAACAAGTGTTTACTCATCACCTAAGCTGCATGGACTGCAGAGGCGAGGGATCCTGCTATCTTCCCAGCTGCACAACCTCTGCTGATGGTGCAAGGCATGGAAAAAGCAGAGCTTGATTTTCTCCAGTCCTATGGAAAAAGCAAAGCTTGATTTTCTCCCGTCCTGAGCAGAGTTTGCAATGACCACTCTTGGGAGATGCTCTGCTTCTCATGATGTTTTTAGTTCTGCGAGTGGCTGGAATGAGGCTGAGTCTGGAATCCCTGCTGGGAGGGGTTTCCTTGGTACTGTTTGCAGGACCCCCAGTCTCAGAGCAGCAGGTCTCCCCCTGCATCTGAGCTGAGCAGGTTTCCTTCCCTATGACCCAGCAGTCTCCTGCAGTCCCAAACTGAACCCTCACGCACAATACTCTCTCCAGAAAGGATCTCTTCCTAGACAACTTCCACGGACTTGCAATATTCTTCCATTTTAAGAGCTGAGTGGCAGAATTGAAAAAGCAAAGCAAACCAAAGAAATCCTTTCTGTCTCCTGGCATCTTTGCTACTTCATTGCTTTATAATAAATGCACATTCCCAGCTGGCCTGAGGGCCCTTCTTTCCTGCCTGGGCAGAGGTGCTATTCATTCACAGTTCACAGGGGAGGGAAGGAGTCACACACTTTGCTTTCACAGTCATGCAGTCCCAAATCAAGAACCTCCACAAGACACTATCTAATCAAAACCAGACACTCCCTGAGGGCACCATATATGTTTAGGAAACAAGGGCAGTCAGCCCTCCATGACCAAATTTCTCAATGAAGGAGGGAATAGTCCTTTTTTCACCACAGCCCCCAAGCCTGCTTGAAAAATAGAACAATATTCTCATCTCCTCCTCTCAGCTCCCCACCCTGAAGTCTCCCCACAAAAGCAGACAGAGAAATAGCATACATGCTGTTCAAGGATGCTCCTCTCTCTAATCTCCTCAAGACAAAGGGACTCTTAATATAACAAATGTATTTCTTTCTGACTTCCTAATGATGGGACTGAGGAAAAACATCCACAAACAAAGCAGAAATGCTACTAGCAAAATGAGAGACGTGAAGAGGGAGCAAGATTCCTGGGCTTTGTTTTGGGTCCTCCCACTGCTCACTGTAGGGAGTGCAGATAAGTCATGCTTAACCTCCCTAAACAGTTTATCTAATGCCATCTCAGTTTATTTTTCGGAAGTCTCAAAAAACTCATGTTCACATTCTTTTTGTTAGTGCCCATGTGTAAGATCACACATGCAACAGAAGCTGTCTCTGGGAACGTGTGACCCCTGCATATGACAAAAGAAGCCCCCTGGGATTGCTTGTGGCCTTGGGAAGTGGGCTGAGCAAGGTCTGGAAATTCCAAGGAGAGAGGTGACAGCAGCAGTGTAATTTCTGAGAAAGGGAAGCATGTCTGCCACCCAACTTTGCTGAAGGGTTGAGGTAGACAAGGGTTTCCTGGGAGGAAAAAGTACTGCTCTCCTTTCACTCATCCCAGGTATCATCTTCCAGCCACCTGAATCTTGGAGAATGGTTTTCCATGGGGTAATGCTGGTAGGGCAGCTGGAGTCACTGCCAGCCCTAATTCAGATCCAAGTGTTAAAATCCCTGGGGCAGAGGCAGTTTTCTTTGCTCTACCTGTTCTATGCTTAAGACTGTGGGGGGCTTAAATCCTGGTTCCAGCCTCAGAGTACACCCACAGGACAAACATCAAGAGAAGCAGCAGCTCTGCAAGGAGCAAAGCCAGAGTCAGACTGCAAGAAGGAGGAGCTGCTGGGAATAGGGAGTTATAACTAGGGGGTTATTCCCAAGATTGTTTTTCCTGCTAAAGCAAAAAGGTACTTAAGGATGGGCCTTAACTCCTTCAGTGTAAAGCACCATGAAGTGGAGAATGCCAGCCCTGCTCCCCACTCTCCTGCTCCTAAATGGAAACACAGGACTTTCACCCTTCCCTCTCCATTACTTGTGGCTTCTGCTGCTTTTCGAGGCAAGAAAGGGGACAGCTCAAAATGGAAAAGAAAGCACTGAAAGGGATGATTACATGTGGGAGAAAAAGAAAAAGCCCACTTTTCTCCACACAAAGGGGAACTGCTGGATGATTGCTTTAGGCAATACACGAGGTTGCTTTGTAACACACAGTTTTCTATCCAGGGTCCTCTTTTAAGTGCTGCAATAGAAGAGGAGGGAGAAAGAAAAATGGAAGTGGATTCAAGTCCTCTTCACAGAGAAATGCCCAGCCCACCTTATAAGGCTTTTATTCCCACTTGTCAAAAATAACTAGGCATGGTTAAGGCTTACGGAGCTCCCAGTTCTCATTGCTCCCAACTACCAAGCCCAGATGGTCATCCTGCTTCTCTGAAGTTGGCAGACCACCTCTTACTCCTTACCTTCCTCTCAGGGACGGGGTTTTCCATAGCCTTCCTCCACAATGTCACAGTGTCAGATCAGACCTATATGGCTGGCTGGTGTCTCCCCACACCATGAGAAAACAGTTGTATTTCTAACACTACCATCAATTCAACTAGCTAAGGAAAAAAAGGCTGAAAGTGAAGGAATAAGAGCAGGAATGCAAGAAGCAGTAGGAAAGATTATGAGAAAAATATGACCAAAACTGGGAGATGTACTACTTGTGGTGATGGGCAAAACTTTTTTCAAAACTGTAAACCCCTCGATGACTCACGACAATGATGGTTATACACTCACTTGTCCGTGTGCTTAGCTTGGCACATGGGAAGAAGATGTTCATGCCAGCTCTCCATCAAGACTCTCTGTGTCTCTCCAAAGCCATGTCCCTTCCAAACCTCTCATTCCTCACCTCCCACTGAATTCTGTATTTTATGCCATCACTATTCTCACTGGCCATATATACATTTTCAGTAAAGATTTTGGCTGCTGGGAGTGGAAAAGGCAGAAGAGTGTTGCTGTTCCCTTGTGCATGAACTTCTCTGTGTTGCCTCCTTTAGGAACCAATCCAGAGTTTCCAAATCCCCCAGCCTGATTTCCAATGCACAATGATTTATCACTGTCCCTGTTGTCTTACCCACTCCTTACATCCAGCTATATATTTTGGGGAAGGAGATTTACTTTTTGAGTGATGTGAAAGCATTTGCTTGACATGATGGAAATTTATGAGTTGTGACTCCCAGCTCCTCCCCCAGGACCCAGGAAAGCAACTCCTGGCAGGGGATGAGGAGGGAAGAGCAGAGTCTGCAGACAGAACCAAATGGACACAGCTTCCTGTTGACAGGAGATATTTATGGATTTGCCAACATTTTAGTATAAAAATAAGGAGAGTTACTGAGGTGTGGGGGGAACAGGGCAGGAACAGCAAACTCAAACACAGCCATCAATCTCCTGACTGCCTGGGGTGACAAGTGGAGGAGAGACCTCTGTTACCCATCATTGCAAGCAACCATTACGTAAGGATGCAGATGATGGACAATATTCACAGGCTTTTGCTTTCTTTTTCCAAAGGTCTCCTGCCCCAAGACTTTTTCATGGAAAAATGGCTCAAAGTGGACAAAACCTGCATGTGCCAACACATTATCAGGGCGGAGCAGGACCTTGGAGGGATGGGTGGTGTTTTCCTGTGCAGCAGCTTCACGGAGACAGAAATTCAGCTTCTCCTTGGTATCTGCAGGGACTCAGCACCAGGGCTGGTGGGAATGTTTGTCAGCTGCCTCATGGACAGTGGCTACAGAGTTGTGTGATTGTCAGCCTTTCAAGGCCTGGCAGCCTTTCACAGCCAGTGCTCAGTATTATCAGTGATCAGCCCCATTAAGCATGTCCTAGGCTGCTTCCCTTCCACTTCTACTCTTCTGCCTGTTCATCCTCCCTTGCTTCACTTTGTCTCTCAGTGGTTTCTTTCTGCCCAAGTGTTACTGCAGGTAAGGGCTGAAATTTCTGCCTTTTGGTTACATTCCACACTAAAGGTCTCACCCATGAGATGACACTGAGAGCACTTCTGGTTCTATGGGTTTGGAGAACATAATTGTTGACTCAAAAATTGCTGTTTATGTGCTTTGGTGTAAAATCCAGAAGCCCCTCAAGTGTTCAATGTGTTGTTCCTCCAGCCCCACATTTTTCCCCATGTTTTATGACCAGTAGTTCAGGAGCCCACACAAATACAGCAGCTTTACTGAACCTCTGAGAGATAGAGGTGGTGGCACAAAAGGATCAGCCAGCATTCTTGGGAGCTCAGCACAGAAGAGGGAGGGTGTTATAAAAGGGAAATCATACTGTCAAGAAAACTTAAAACTGAACAAAAACTGTTGATTTTGGCTTTTTCTGGGGGGCTTGCTTGCTTCTTCTCTTTTTCAGTTTTTGCAGTAATAAATCATTAAGCATTTGTGCATATGTGTTCACAAATTGCTTGTGGATAGTCATTTGGCTTGTACTATTTTGTGCTTTAATTGTAAAGGATGAGCATTTTATGGAAGCATATTTCAGCTTATGGGCTACCCTGAGGATACAGCTGTCTTGTAATTCACAGTGTGTTACTGGTCAATGAAGTCTCATGATATTTATTTTATCTGTAAAAACAAAACTTCATTTTCCAAAAGCTGAGCACGTCCCAGCATGACAGGGGATGCTGGGTACTCACATTTGGATGCAAGTACCATTCTGCTGCACCCTTCATACAAGCCTTCTCAAGGAGAAGCATGAGAGAGGCATGGACGTGGGTCAGTCAACCTACTGTTGCAAATCCAAAACATCCCCACCCACCATGTGTTGTATTTGCCTAACAAAATCTCCAGTCAGTTCTTGAAGTTGCACAATTTGTCCTTAGGGACCTGAAATCCAGTTGCATTCATTCCAATACATGTGTCCTTGTTACACTGGCATGGCTGAAGAATAAAACTTCTGGACTGCAGGGTTTGTGCTATGAATTCCCCATGAGAGACTGAGGAGAAGATGTTTCCTGTGAGACAGTGCCCAGATAAAAAGGAGCAGCTCTCCACATTGCATGTCTGTTTAATTTCCCTGTTTTCACTCAGGCAGTGCATTCTGGAGGAGTGATGGACTGCCTGCTCTGCAGCTACACTGCCCCTTCCATCCTCCCCTCCCACCCCTCTGTTCAAATCCGACCAGCTGAGCACTGAAGACACAAACAACAGCTCGAGCACGGGTCAGCAGCACAGACACCAGGAAGGAGGTGGCTGGTGGCACGTGGGGACTCGGGGTGTGCATTTGGCATGGCGGATCTGAAGCTCGCCAGCTGCCAGGACCCACCCCTGCAATCTGCTGGTGCTCTCAGCACTGCAGACAAGGGCTTTGCAAAGGGAGGAATGAGACCCATGGTAGCAGCAAAAATTATTTACCCAAAGTTCATGAGCATGTTATTAATGATTTCTCCAAGCCCTGTGTGCCAGTGCAGTTCTGAGTGCCCACCCTTTATTTGCTGCAAGAGCAAGAATGGAATGAGGCAGCACATCACAAACATCTTCTGAGCACCACAGAAATTGCCTGCACCCACTGCCCTCCCAAGCAGGGACTGGAAACCTGCATACTTTATTGTTCTTTGAACACTTTCTGATTCAAAGCATCTCCCTGCAGACCCCCAGCCGATGTCCAAGCCCGTAGACAGAGCGTGTTCTCTCTGCAGAGCCACAGGCCATGGTTGAAAAGCAGTCTCAGGTAACAGCAGCTATGGGGCACAGCAAAGGGCTGTCCCACAGAGCATTTGCTGGTGCTGCACTGCAGTTTGGTGTGGTCCACAACCCATGCTTGTGGATACCTCGGGCAAGCTGGAGGTTAATTCCCTGACAAGGCATGCTCCAATGGGACCGTGGGGCATCTGCAGCAGACACGCTCAGACAGCCTGGCACTGATGGACTCCTTCAGTGTAGTTATCCTTTAACTCCTCATTAGATAGGGAACATTACAGATGATGAATTGGAGAGTCTAAGCAGGGAAAGAGCTGTACAGTGTAAGATTGAACTGGGGAGTTGGCCACCCAACAAGCCCAGCATCATCTTCTCTATGGGGCAGGACTTCTGAGGCTAAAAAATCCTACATTCAATACACATGGCAAAGCTATCAAGCCAGTGGTATGCCAATATTTCTTACAGGAGTGAAAAGTCTTATTTGGAGTAATCTTTCCTTGTCTGAGACTGTCACCCAGGAGTTGTCCTTATCATCATGTTTGTAGTTCCTGCCTGCCAAGCAGGAACTGGATTTTAATCAACAATTTGTTTCCCTTCAGGGCACCAAGCAGTTCTGCTTAGACTTTGGGATATGACCAACACTCCCCTACCCTTCATTAATACAAATGAGCAGTCCTGTTGCTTAGTAGTGATTTTTAAGCAGTTATGAGGTTAAAACTGGCCTTTTACACAATTTCCTCTGAGGAGACAGGAGGGGAAAGCAATGCCAGTATCAGGGGAGGCACGGACTGAAGTCGTGTATCTCTGCTAGCTGTTGAGACATGGGGGGTCTGAATTATCAGTACTCACTGAAGAATGGTGGGGGGGGGGGAACAATATTTACATTTCAGTTTGGTGTTGAGTTCTCTTGCTCCTAAATTTCTTTAGACCCATTCCATTTGAGGCACATTTCCCTGAAAGTGGGTCTGGACTAATCTAGGAATAACACCATGGGACATATCACAGGTTTACATCCAACGCAAGTCACAAGAAAATGCAAACCAAGTTCTTGCACAAAGCCGTTCCTATGTAGAGCAATTCCTTCTAAAATGCCTCTCTTCTGGGAACAAAACTTGAGCTGATTATTTCTCCTGTTCTGGAGGGACAGAAGATTTTCATTCTTCTCTGCAGCATCTTTCACAGCTGATGGTTGGCTTCCTTGCAGGGGACCTTGTCCTCCCTCCTGTCCTGGCAAGTGGCCTAAGATTTTATCTGTTGAACTCACACATACACAGACACTTGTTTTGGGGAATATAGATAGCATTTCTCTTGCAATGGCATGGCCACCCTTGCTCTCATGGATTGTTCATGCATGAAGGGACTAGAGCCCTCACACCACAGCAGTGTGCTAATCTCAGTCTTGCTTTCAGCTTCCTGAATTTAATCTGAACTTTCCTGTGTAACACTAACGTTATGGAAAATCAGTTGTAATAGATGAGGACCATTATTGTTCTTCAGGTCAAGCAATCAATGCAGTAATTTCCTTCCACTTTAATGCTATTATTTGGCTGTAATCATTTCCAGTTGAGTTTGCATGAGAATGAAGTTGAAATTGCTCCTGGTCACATTTATCTGGAATATTTTCAAGACTGCTCTAAAAAATCAAGACTTTGTTCTGATGAGCTTTAATTAATGGTGATCATGATTCTGCTGCTCTCTAAGGATTTCTTATCTTCTCGAGTTGTCACCAAAGACATTCAAGGAATCCTGTAATTCACTGTGCGTTTTTGTCTGAGAGAGAGCTTACTATGGCCTTGGATTGCAGCCTGAACACATTTTTTGTTGGCTTTTTAGTGGCAAAGCTAAACCAGAAAAAAAAATCCCAAACCCTTTCTTTTATGGACAGTCAGATCAGCACTTGGAGATTAAGGAAACCAGAACATTGCCTGGAAAGCAAGGCTCAAAACACTGGCAGTTTTCTGCCATAAATCCTGTTCCTTAAACAACACATCCATATATAATGGTTTAAATAAAACAGGGCCAGATGCAGCTCAGAAAAAGAAGTAGCTAAAAAGAATACTGTTATTTAGAGCTTTCCGTAATACAACTACCATGGCTTATATATTGGTGTTGGGGTCTACAGCCCTTTAATTTTCCTGACAGGTTTATGCACAGTTATCCCTTCAGAGGCTGCCTCTGATGCCTCTTCTGCACTGTGTGATATTGCAAGTCATGAAGAATGTCAGCACAGATTCCAGTCTTTTTTGTCTAGGACGTGTCTTTCCCCAATATGTTGTTGTGTGGTCTGGGAGAAGGGGAGGAGACCTTATATACAACATATCCGAGGTTCTTCAGTCAGCAGGGGCTGATTCAGACCATGCATCAAATAAAACTCCATTGTCCAGTATTTCCCTGGGTCTCCAGCTAGCTGACAGGGAAAAAGGAGAAACTTTGACCCAATTTCTTAAAATCCTCGCAGAGACGTGCTCCAACAGCATCCAAAAGCAGCAGCACTTCATAAAGGCCATTGTTTGCTGAGATAGACTTGGCCTGGCACCCTTGTGCCTGTTTGAAAGCGCCTTCTGCACTGCAAGGCCGGTGTCCAAAAGCACAGGGACTGTTGGAGCAGAAAATTTGAGGCACACTCGGAAAAGCATGGAGTTGACTTTGCTAACCAGGTTTCCCTTGTGCTTAGCAACAGCTCCAGTGGGCCCCTGGGAGTTTTCAGTAGTCGGGAGCCTTGTTCCTTGGCAGAAACATAATGTTGGCTGTTTAGCATGCTGCTGAACCTGTAATCTACAGCCAAGCAATAGCAAACGCTAGAGCCAAGTGAACAGCAGGCTTGGAAGGGGGTTGTTTGTGAGGGCTGATTTCCTCTGCCATTTGCAAAAGGGCATCCTGCAGCCAGGCCGTATGATTCTGGACTGTGCCTCGCCATGGATGTGCTGCCTCAGTGCTCTGCTTGTACAAAATCCAGTGCCACCCCTGACAGATTCAGGTGACATCAGGGGACTGTTCATTAGGTGGTTAAGAGGCTCATTAAAGAATATGCAACCCCAGAACATGCACAGCAAAGCCAGATGCTGCAAATGTTTTCCCCCCAAGGTGCTGACCAAAGCAGAACTCTCTCATATACCTGGTATCTTCTGCAACACTGTGTTGTTCTTTTGGCATCATTCTTACTAAATCTCCACCCTGCTTTTACCAGCTTGCCTTTTTCATGGAGTCACTTGTGAATGTGTCTCACTTCAAGAGCATGTGTAAGTATCTCAGCCCACTCAGGACCAGAATCACTCAGAACCATGACCCACAATATCCCTTGCTGCTTCTCCCCTGAGTAGTTTTGGAGCAATGGATACCAATCACAATAAATTGCTCCAAATGGCTCAGCAGTTTGATGGTATGGAGAAATGATGAGCAGGACAACTGTAGATTCATTTTCACTTGTACTCGCAGCCAGAATTGGCATGGACTAATGACTATGGCAAGTTGAGCAAATTCATTTTTGCATGTGACCTCTGCCAGGATTTTAATTCAAAGTCTAGTACACTAAATGATTATCAAAAGACTGTCTATGTGTGTCTGTCGAACACATCAGTGCACTCATTTCTAGGGAAGTGTGATGTGTACCTCCAGCACAACACAAACTTGGGGAAAATGTTGCATTTTCCTCTCAACCAAAAGTGAGTTATGTATTTGCATATGAAAACAGGCACATCCTCTGCTTGTGGAGCAGTTTCCCTCCTCCCCTCTCCCCACAGTGAAAGGTGAAATTTTTCACTCAGCACCATTATGTCCATATCTTTGTGTGTTCTCACAGCCCTTTCCCTTCCTGTCATTTCCAGCAGGCAACTGGGATAATTTGTACTAAGCTTTGTTGACAGAGGTAAAACAAAAATAAAATTAACTACAGTATAATGCATTCAAAACAAAAACCTGGGCTTCCTTTTAACTTGTTAAACAAAAAGCCAGGATACAAACACTTTTGGGAAATTCTAGGCCATGCCCCAATTGTCCTTTTTTCAGTTCCAGCTCAAAATGAGAGATTTGATAATGGTTTATTTTAAGATATGGGGAGTCAACCCTCTATGTCATGTCCCAAGTGTCCAGATAGCATAGGCATGCAAGACAGACACCATGCACACTGAAAAAGCAAGGAAAAGAGAGTCTCATACAGGGTTCATGTTGGGGGGGGGAGGCGGGGGTGACAACACATCCATAATGCTCCCTGTTGTAGAGAGGGGTCTGAGCTGGACTGAGGTTCTCAGACTTCCTGGGCAAACTGGTGGCACTGGTACCATCAGACTGTGCTGTGCCACTGACTTATGGAAGTGTCACTGAGGTTACCATGTGCACTGCCTCCATATCAGCAACTGTGGACTGTGCTGGGACAATCCTGCCATCCATGTCCCTTTCCCCTCACTTCTGAAAGAGCTAAGTGGGGTCTGCAGGTGGGAAGAACTGACCCTTGTGCTTCCAAAATCATCCTGAGGTTTGGACAGCACCATCTCCCATCCCAAGCTGCCATGTGAAGTTTGGCTCAGCTCTGGTTATGTTGGAGTCTAAATCACTCAGCATGAGACCCCACCAAAGCAAATACCTGACAGGCAAAAGAGAGCACAGAACACCTTGGTCCAGGCATGGTAAAATCTCACTTCCTTGAGCTTGTGTCCTCACACTTTTTCTCCTCAGCCCCCCTTAACATTCCAGACTGGTCACTGTCCCTGGAGTAAACTCCATCTGACAGCTACCTTGCTGTCTGGAGGCTTCACTGGGGACTCCAGGAGACCCAGAGGTTGCCCTTCTGCCCTTGTTAACATCTGTATTATGAGCAGCACTAATGTCAACATGACAAGCTGGAGATAGATGGGTGCAAACAGACTCCCAGCAACAGTCACAGAAGAATTATTTGCATCATTATCTCTTTCTTCATTACCTGCAAAGGATCAGGACATTTATATTTTTGACATGTGCTGCTGGTCAGTTTAGCAGATGCAGGTTTAATTCTTATCCTTCATTGAAGAGGGGAAGAAGAAGAAGGATTGGAAAGGCTTGCCCTTGTTTATGGGAAGGCTCTAAAAGGTTGAAGGAAAGCTAAAGATCATCCCCAGCAGTGGTGCCAGTCTGTTTATAAGCTATAGGATCAAGAAACAGAAACTCTCAGGTTAGAAATCAATCTTCCTCAAAAAGAGAGAAAACAGGTATTGGGGCAGCACATGTTACACAAGTCACATGGGAAGGTCGGTGCACGAGCAGAAGAGCACATGGTGCAATTAAACTTGGGCTTCCTGTCAGTGTCCCAAGGTATTGAAGGGACATTTGTAGTGCCTAGGTGTGGGAGATGGGTAGGGAATACTCATTTTTCCAGGGTGACCAAAGGACTTTTTGGCTGCTGTCAAGACCATCTCTTGGTGAGATCCATGGAGAAACGTGCAGCTGGGAATTTCTCTGAACAGGAGCAGGCAAAGTGCAAGAGTTGCATGAACCAGAAAGAAGGATGGGCCATATCTCTGTCTTTAAAAATCAGACAGATGTTTGGGTTATCTCCACATACACTGAGTCACCACCATCTCTGAGGCCTGTGTCGTCTGGAGGACTTGAAACCAGAGATGAATGAAGAATGTTCTCCTCAGGAATATTCTTCATTATATATGTTCTTCCACTGCTGGAAGGATATTATGCTGCTTGTAAGGATGGGATGTCAGGTGAGGAAGTGGTGTGGAGCACAAGCAGTACATGAATGTGGGCTACCTGCATGGCAGAGCTGCTGGACAATCCACTGGAGACAGGAGCTGGCTTGCAGAGCAATAACTTGACATCAAACTCTACAGGACCAGAAGCGAGGGGAATTTTGATTGAATCTCCAACCAGATCTCCTCCAGACACACAAGAGTGCCCAGTCCAGAAGTAGAGCCATCTGTGGAGGAAAGGTACGGGGGTGAGCAAGGTTCCTGACCCACTCCAGCATTTCAGCTGGGAGAAGAGTTCAGTTTTTGCACCCCATGCAGTCCTTGGCTTCTGCAGGCTCCAGCTGTGCTGCCAGGCAGTGCCAGTGCTGCTGCCTTGGGTGGAATGGGCAGCTCCGTGCTGGAAGCACGACAAAGGCCAGCAGTTCATTAGACACAGGCCAAAGAGCATCTGCAACAGGACATATGCTAGAGCTCTGCTTGGCCTCTAAGCAAAAGCCACTGCTGATGGGTGTAATGAGATACATGGAGAGTAAAAGCCCCACAGTCCAACCAAATTCTTGTCCATGAAGCTATACCATTCCTAGTACACCAATGCCCTTATTTCTTCACATAAGACGCTGCAGACTTTAATCCTGTTGTATATATTAACATAGTCTCTTGCAGTTTTCTTGATCCTAAAAGCACCACTGTACTTTTCAGGTGACATGTCTAATACAGGTAGTGTTAGATTCCAGCAGGATGCCAACATGACTCCAAAGATCTCCCCAGAAACATAAAACCTGCTTAGAAACAAATTGCCCAACTCTGTCACCAATAAAAAACATCCCATGGAACCAGACCCAGCAAGGAATTCATACAACATGGCTCGTGATGCATAAAAATTACTTATTTTTATGGAGTCAAGCCATCTGGTTGTTTGGTTTTTTCAGACATTTCCCTACAACAGATCTTATCCCTTCATATGTTTTTCTTATTAAAAAAAAATTAAAAATAAAAATAAAAAAAATAAAAATACAAATAAAAAAATCACCGAAGCACAAAATCCAAAGTACTGAGATTACACACAGGAAGGACTTGGAAAGTTCCACAGAGAAAACTCTATATGAGCTGTTCTGTGCTTTCACAGAGGACCCCCAGGATTTTCTTCATTTAGATTTATGAAAGGACCAGCATATTGATTATGTAACTGCCATCTGAAGTTTAATAATATATAGAAGAATTAAATGGAACTGCTGAGGAATTTAACTTGCCTATAAATAGAGAGTGGCATCCCCATTAATTCATTAAAGGTATATGGGAAGTGTAACATATTCCAATTAACATTTCATAAGATGGTTGTAGCTTGTTAGTTATGAACCAACATTTGTCATTTTCTTTTTAGAGCAATTAAATGATATCCAATTCCCTTGGCAGGCTGGAGCTGTCTTCTTTGATAGCTTTCAAAGTTTCTAGAGAGGACACATCCAAAAGGTAAAGAGGTTCCTGGTTTGCTGTTTTCTTTTTCTTTTTTGCCTTCCTTTTTTTCTCCTCTCACTCTCTCTCTCTCTCTGTCTATCAGAAAACATTTTGCATCCTGAATGGGCTTATTCACCCATCGTTCAGTTAAATAACCACTAGCTAGATATATCTTGCTTAAGCACAACAACTGGCCTGGTACCAGATGAGCTTGATATTTATTTAACAAACAGTGCTGTCTTCGTAGATCTAAATTAGAGCCTTATTTGAAATACTTAAAGTTTACCCATTACTGTTTGCCCTCAGTGAAAATCCAAGTTCTGGTTACGTCCCTGCTCACTAGGATTAGAACTGTCACAATATTTATTTAACAGGAGGAGGCATGCTAAGCCATGCTGCAAACATTGCTGTGCCAATATGAAGAGGAACTTACTGCTTTTTACAGTGTTTCTTTCTCTGTGTGTGCTCTCTCTCCATCCCTCCCTCCTTCCTCTTCTTCCTGCTGTTCCCATGTTCTCCTGCCCCACCAGCCCCTCCACATGCCCTCTCTCACAGATAGCATTTCTATTGTCCACAGAATGATTCTGGTGGAAAAACATGTTTGAAAAACATATGGGATTGGTGCTGATGGAGGGGAGGAGGGCGATGCATGATCTGTCCCCTCTTCTCCTGGTGTCCCTTGTGCCCCAAACTACACTGATCAATGCAATGGACACGTGGTAGGGCACATAGTCCTGGTCTCTTGGCTCCTCATCCTCCTTGGTGACACTCATGCTGCGCCACAAACTGCCTCCACCTGGAAGACACGTGTCCCTTAATCATTAGTTCAGGTTATTTCCCACAGCAGCAAGGCCAGGTGCACTTTGGGTCTTTTCCTATTGTGTAAATGTAAGCTGTGGGGGGAGAGGGATATTGTTCTTCTGTTTCACTGAGTGGTGCAAATTCCCCTTCCCCACAGGGAACGGATAAACAAATACCCTCGGTACAAGTGCTAGGATAGCCTGGTAATTTCCCCTTCTCTTTGAGATACAAAACACAGATCTCTCCCTCCCAGTCTGCAAAGCCTGCTGAATTTCTGGAGCTCAGCAATGAGAGGGGTGGTTTCCTATTTCCAACCCTCTAGAAAGATAGCAGCACAAGAGAAGGAAAAGCAGCAGTGAAAAGGTAGGAGGAAGACTGGTAAGCAGTATACATGTATTTTATGCTGATAATTATGAAAGAACAAAGTTGCTATCTCAAGAAGTTAGTATTTTCAGCCTGATTTCCTCAGCAATCATTCTGTCTGTCAGTTCTCCTTTAATAACTTTTGAACCAGTCAGCCCATTTCAATCAGACTTGGCAGACAGATGGAATTTTGAGTGGTACCAAGTTCTTGCTGGCTACAGAGCTGGTGCTGTGCTGAGCACCGAGAGCACAGCTCCCCGCTGAAGGAACAGTCCATGAGTCCATCCTGTGTAGGGCAGGATCACCCTGTATGATGTCAGCACCTGGCACCACTCCAGGTATGGATGCTGCACAGAAACATTTCTGAACCCCAAGTGAACTCTGGGTCTCCAGGAAGAGGAGAGGGTAGGGCAAGGGGAGGGAGAGGGTTTGCCAGGTGTCCTTTGAGACAGATGCATCACTGTGCAGGATAAAGAACAACTCCAGGGAACACCCTAGGCTCTTCAGAAAGGGGTGAAAAAGCAGGGGAACCGAAACCCTACAGGTACAGCACCACAAAAACTAGGAATGAAGGACGCACTGCCATTCAGTCTAATAAAAATGTAATGAGGAAAGCAAGTACAACTGCTTTCAGCTAACCCATCCCAGTCTCTGGGTGAGGAACACTCCATTCAAGGACTGAATTCCAGAGCCAACAGACTTTTAACAGTCAATTATCGTTTCAACTACAGATGGGAAAACCTGATAAAATGAGTCCTGTGTGGACAGGGGATTGAAATAGAGCTTGGGCAGGGATTGCAGCCAGAGATTAGTGGCCATAAATACATCAAAAACAAAGGACTTTAAGACACATCCATAGCACCACAATTTATAAACTGCCATGTGTCCCAGTTCATACCTCACCATTCATGGACATGCTGGGAAGGCTGCACAACTCAGGCACTGATTCTTCCTGAAGAAAGACCCATTTCCTTAAATGTTACTGCAGCTTTCAGAAAATGCAGTGGTTTTTTTGTTTGGGTGTTTGTTTTTTTTTTTTTCCCAAGGCCAACCAAACAAAAAGGAAAAAAAAAATAGCATCTGTGCCTATTAAGATGTTTCTCATCTGGTGAGCTAAGTCTGCTAGAGTTAACTCTGCATCTGCATCTTCATCAACAATGCGACATCGCTTACACCAATTTGATTTTACCTTGTCTGGGAGATGAAAGCAATTTATAAGTTTCAAAGAGCACTCTCTGGCTGGGATCCAAACACAGGAGTGTAGTGCTGAAAAGAGAATTGCTGGAGACTTTTATGTCTGGCATATGGTGTGCTAGTTTCCTTTCTAATCTGGGTAATGAAGGTCAGTAGGAAGTGCTGAGTTGGTTGTGTTGGCCAAGGCGTTTGATGACCTGCTCACACCGGTGGGGATTTCAAACCCTGACCAATGTGAACTAGCAAAAGGAAATCTAATCACTCACTACACTGAAAACCTGGAAATATGTATTTTCCTCCTCATTTCTGAATACATATTTCTGGAGAAGACAAAAGTCATGCCTGGGCTGCAGCAATGGAAGATTTCTACAGGCTGTGCCACATGGGGCTGTTCGGTAGTGCACCTGGTGGATCCCACTAGCATCTGTGACTAATTGAGGAGATAAATCCATTTTGCTGGAGTGGTTTAGATTTCCAAAAGTCCTTCAGTCTATTCCAGCTGAGCTGATTAGAGTCCAGCTCACTGGGAGTCATTACTGTCAATCCCACCAGCTGGCCTGAATTTTGCAAGGAGAAAAAAGCAAGAAAAATGCATTAAAAATGAATAAATCTATATTTCATGACTTATGCAAACTGATTTTCCCCAAAGGGGGTCCTATTCCTAACATCGTCACATCTTTGTGATGTTCCTGCATGGCTTGGCTTGCTCATGGATCCCCTTCAAAAAGAGAAGAAGTATTTCAGGAGTTAAGTGTCAGCATCAATGAAATTAAGAGCATTTTGGATTCAGATGAGATAAGGGCACATATAGCCTCTGGGTATGGACACATATAGAGGTAATGAATTCAATATCTAATGCAAGATCTAAATTCTTGCATTCAGCCAAGTTATATTTATTACAGACTTTGCTTCTTAGAGTACAGTCGTAGCTGGAGCACGATTAGAAGTGCAGTTCATTTCAGTTACCTCAGACTACTTAGTAGTTGTATTTGCTGTAGGTTTTGCTCATCTGCCAGTTCCAGGATTTTTCAGACTCTCTGTCACTTGTTTTGCAAACAGGAGGAAAGAGTCACCACCTTTGGGGGTGATCATGCTGGCCTGGGAGCCTGTGTTTGGATAAACCCCCACATCTTCCCTCCACCTCACATATTTCAGTCCATCTGAGGGACCTGTTACTAGTCCCACTGCAGACAAATAAGCTTCCATCAAGCCATAGAAAGGGTCAGAATTTTTTGTCACTCAATTTTCCTTTTTTCTTGTTTCCTTTTCCCTCTAGTAGTTTATTTAAGCCCAGAGAAAGAGCTTCGTCCCTAGCTCATGTAGAGCTCTGATGTATGCAAATCCTCCTTGTGCTCCCATGGCCCATTTTTTCCCCCCTTCTTTCCTTTTAATTCTAGATTTGAAAATAAAATGCGAGCTGGCTGCACAGAGATCTCTCATGTGTGCAACTTCCAATTGTGGCAAATTGGAACTGTCGATGCAAGCAGCTCAGATTTATTTATATATTTAAGAGGAAGGAGGGAGGAGAGGGAAAGGGAGGGGGAGATGCTCGTGGTGGAAAGGAAAAAGGAAAATAACAGATCTCCAAGCAAAAAGGGATTTGAATCTCAAATACTGCTCCCTGGCCCATATTACCCAAATCCCTCCAGTCTTGTCCATGGCTGCCTCTTGCCTAGTTAAAAACAACAGGCAAAAGATCAAAAACATTTTTTTTCCCCTTACAACACTAAGAGTTGTTGAGTTTTGCAGATGCCATTAGGCAACCGAAGTCTAACACCGAGACTGATGCAATTAATACTTGGTGCTTCAAAACATTAGCATAGCTATTTATATAAATTAGTAACCTTAAGCCCAGGCGGTAGCATTATTACAGCATTACTAATTAAATCACAATAAGCTTAGTTTGCAGTACTATTAATTATGAAGCTGACATAGTGATATTGGAGATCTGATTGGCCTACTGTCAGTCATTACCCAATCAGTAATGAACCAGACAGGCAATGAAAATCAAAGCTGAGGCTCCAGCAGTGCTGTTCCCAGTTCCTGGGAAGAAGGGCCAACATTCCAGCAGAGGAAGCATCAGCATCCTCCATCAAAGCAGGCAGGCAGCAGGAACAGAGGCTGGAGCCCTGGGGAGGTGTGTGGGACAGGTTTCCTCCTGCCTTGTCTGCAGCCCTCAGACCCAGGAGTAAAAGTTACTCATTCCTATAGCTAATGAAGAGGGTATGGGCCTCTTTGCTGAGAGCAAGTGAACAAAGCTTTGTCACCTCTAGTGGAGTCTCTTATAGGAGTGGATTAGAGAATACCCTTCAGGGATTTCTTTATGGTTAGGTTAGTGTAGGGAAGAACACCAATGTGGACAGTCTGTTGTGGGCATCTCTGTGATAATTTATAAAGGGCTTTTCATGAAGACCTGTCCAAATGTCTTTTTTTTCAATGGAAAGGGCAGCAGGACAAAGCCACCATCTCAGGGAAGTGGGATTCAGGCAAATAGTGCTGTGCCCATGGGCAAGGAGGAAAGGAGGGGGTGCCAGCATCAACCCAGGGGTGCAAATGGGGAGCAGAGGCTGTAGGGCTTTACACTGGTTGTGCTCCCCATTGAACAAAACACAGCCCCTGTGCTGGGGCTGAGGAAAGGCAGAGGTTGAAGGAGGTTGAAGAGAAGAAGTCCAAGGTCAGGAAGCTACCAATCTCATAGGTTGGACCTACCTAGTCCAACCTTGTTAATTCTGTGATTCTGTGAACACAAATTAGTCTGAATTTGCCTATCTTTGAGATGGCAGTAAGAGACAGAACAAGGATATCTGCACACCAACCTTGGCCTCTGCTTTAGGCAGGAGATGATGAGTTTACCCAGAACACGAGGTTTGGCCTGGGAATCCCTAAAAAGTGTTTCTTTCAGAGTTGTTTGGTGTTTCATTGTTCCAGCAAGACACCTAGCCATGGTACTCTCTCCTGTGGTATAGCAGTTCTCCTGCACAGCCAGAGATTCTTGGAGCAAAGAACCCATAAAACATCAGGAATACACTCGGTGACAGCCTGTGCATCATTAAAGTAAGAGCAAATGATTGACAGGTACCAGTTTTATCTTCACCTGTCTCTCGTTTCCTGATGGACCTAAAATGATGAGTATGCCATAGAAATGGAAGTAAGCCAGCTGCCTTCCACTCCTGTTATCCACAACAACTCAAAGCAATAAAACACTCAGAGTTTGGGAGCAGAAGGGCAGAACCTTCTCCCTGATTCAGAGTTATCACCTCAACTTCTGCCCACAAAAGGGAACCTCTTCTGAAAAAAAAAGCAAAACAATCATTCAAGCAAGGGGGGAAAGTATTGGGGAAAGTATCACGGAAAGATCTGGTAGCATGGAAAGCTCATATGATGGAATTGAAGAGAGGGCAAAGGTCTTGCTCAGGTTTTGCACCAGTTAAAGGATTTGCAAGGTCCTGAGAAATTTGGGATCACCTCTAGCCTTTGGAGAGATGGCAGATACCAGCTCTCACTGCCAGCTGACAGATTTGTCATCTATCTCCAGCCTAAGGGAGGCTTTTTCCCTCCTTTGAAGATGGGCAGAGGGATGCTGCAGATTGTATTTCTACCCCAAGCTGCTTAATGTATGATGGGCAGTGTCAGAAGCTGCTCTGTGCTCACAAGCCAGATTTTGCTGGCACCTCCTCTCAACATCAGTCTTAAAACACTGACCTGCAGCAACAAGAAAGAAAACCTTCCTCTATCCAAAGCAAAACACAAAGAAAATGCAATCCCTAAATTAAACAGCGTAAGGACAGGTCTCAGGATGTAAGTCCCTTCACTTTTAACGCCACAGAGCTGACAGGGATTTTCTTAGTCCTGCAGCATGTAGGGCTACAGTTACATGTTCAGGGGAGCACAGCATTGTCTGCCATAAATTACATGCTCTTTCAAGAGTGACCTGGATTCTCCACCAGCTGAGGTTGTGACCCTTCTTATGCCCTGATGAAAGAGCTCCTGGAGACAGAACCCCAAATCTATGGGTATTTTGCAAGAATTGGGCTCTTCACACTATCTACAAAGGAAAGGATGGATACACTCCTTCTCTGGGTACTGACTTGTCGAGACTTGTGTTCCTGCTGTTGCATAGGTCAGCAGATGGCACTGCTACATTTAGACTTACACGTTTTTTTTCTTCTTAACGTGCAAATGTGTCTTTTTCTAGGAGAAATGCTGCATTGCTGTACTGCCTTCTCATTGCTGTTTGACTGCTCAAAGTCCAGTGCTCCCCAGGTGCTCATAGCCCCCTGACCACAAACTGCTCTTGGAAACTGGGTGATGGTGGGACAGGTTGGAACTGGGGACTCTCTGCAGGTTGGATTTGGACAAGTCTGTTCCAGGGTAAGTATGAAGACTATTGTTCTTAGATTATACTGAGTTTCTACAGTGCTGGTTGCTTTTTCAGAATTACCACTTAAAAAGGTATGCTGTAAAAGTAGCAGTATCTTCAGCATTTCAGGGTGTTGAGAGATGCCTAGGAATGGCTGTGGTGGCTCAGTTTCCCCTAGACCAACATCTGATCTTCTAGCAGTGGCAATAAGGGAATGCTTAAGGAGCAATAAGTATAGGTGACCTGTCCCCTTCAGAGTGTCCCAGCCATTTTCACCCTGGGGTTATCCTGAGCTATATCTCTGCTGTGCCCTTATTCTCCTGAAGCCCACCTTGCTGACAGCTTCCAAAACGTCCCTTAACAAGGAGTTTCACTGTCAAACAACTGGTTGTACAAAGAATACACCCCTTTTTCTGCTGTTTTTGAGCCTGGCTCCTGTTAGTTCTATTTGTTGGTCTTAAGGATATTTAGTGTTCAAGGAAGAGAGTGATCCCTCCCACTTTCTTCATGCCACTGACAGCTTTGTAGCCCCTTGTCACTCCCCATCAGCTGCTGAAGAAGCCAGAACACACGGAGGAGAGAGGGGTGAGAAGCAAGGACAAGCTCAGACAGCAATAAGCAGCACGAAGCAGGGACCATGAGATGGTCTCAGCTTTCTACAGCCACACCTTTAGGCAGGTTCTGTCCTATCCCAACAATGATGAGGTGGACAGGAGGCAGGGGATGGGCCTGGGCAAGATGAGGCTGCTCACCATAATCCATAAGGGAGGATAGGAAGCCACTTTGCTGGATGGGTTACCAGGCTAGCCTACAGCATGGCTCAGAGCCAGCACTGCTCGGAACATGAGGAGATGTCCGAAGACATTGGCAGGCATTCTAAAGAGGTAAAGACTGAGAGCAAAGAAGAGCAGGAGTACTACAGGAGAGACTTAAGTAAATTTAGGCTTAATTTGAATGGGAAGACCCTGGAGAAATACCTGCTCTGGCAATCCCCAGGCTGGGGCCAGAATCCAGAAGAAGCAGCTGCTTATCTAAGGCTGAGCTGGGAGCTGTCAGAGTCCAAGGAAGCTGGTAAGTAGCTATCAGTGAGCACTGAGAGCCCTTGAGGAGCAGGAACACTCCAAAGCAGCAAAGACAGTGCATTTGGAAGGAAGTCTCAGTCTCTCAATAAAATTTGTGTTCTTTCCACTTTATGGTCAAGGAGTTGCTTTTGCCCCAGAGAGCAGGGAAAGCCAGCTGCTCTCTGAGAGCTAGTGCAGGTGGTTAGGGAGAGTCAGGTGGCTGCAGACACAGCGCACGGAGCTTTTCAGCAAGGCTGTTGCAGCACTGGGATGTGATATGTGGATTCACAGTACGCAGTCTCACAGTAAGGTCCTTGTGGCTATAGCAAAATTCTAATAGAGCTCATCTCCCACATGCTGTGGTATCCTGAGGGATAAGGCTACTAACTGATTCTCCCAAGGGGAATTGCTCTAGAAGAAGCTATTTGAGGGCCTTTGCTGCGCACTTCTGGCAAGGTGAGTGAAACCTGGGTGTTACCCTAAGCTCCCTGGATGTCTGCTCAAGGGCTGTGGAAGCAGCACCCCAGGGAGATGCTGCTGTGCTCAGAAGTCTAGAAATCATAAGCAAGGATTTAAAAAAGGAGAGAGAAGCCTTGGGAAGAGTGTGACAAAACACATCTTCAGGCATCAGAAGGGTGAATACAAAGGATGGTTTGATCCAAGGCTGGGCAAAGGTATCATGCTAGGTGCGTGGGAAGAGACAAGACTGCACTTAAACAGCCCTACTGTGTCACCACCACATGCCCAGGGAGACCCTGCAGCCCCACAGAATGAATAGCCAGCACTACCTTGAAGCTTCTGTAGCTCTTAAAAACATCAAACTCCATGACAGCCATGAAGTGCCAACAGCAAAGTGACACCCTTCAGCCCCTTGGATGGAGACAAAGTACTCCGCGTAGCCAAGCACATCCAAAGTTCCCTCAATTTCTTTGAAGGTCTTTGCTTACCCTCTTGCACCACTTTCCATTTTAATTTGCAGATTACAGGAGAAGGAAGGAGTACAGGAGCCAAAGGATTCTGTCAGGCTGCCTTGAAAGCATCAGCAGCCGCTGTAGCAGCAGGCAGAACCCAATCAGAAATGACCTCACCAAGCTGCTCATCTTAGTGCATTTTCATTCCTGGCAAAAGCCCTGCCAAGCCAGAGAGCTCTCTGAACACACCAGGCAAGAGCATCCACCCACAGGAGGAACTCACCATCGCTGCAGCTGCTCATTAGTACTGGGAGGGGAGGTTGAACACAGAACTCAGGATTGGTTTTAAGCACCCTGGGCAGATCTTAGAAAACACAAGGTGGGATAAAAACAGGCACTGTGATTTCATAGATGATTACAGTTCTGAATCAGGCTGCTGAAGGAAGGAAGGCAGGAGCTGTGGTATTAAATGAAAGGTTTCACAGAGAACCATTGCTGAGCAGAAATAGTTTTAGGGTACCTGGAAGGCATCACTGTTTTTAATCCTTGCAAGAGATTTTTACAAGAAACAAGATGTTGCTTTGTTTTGTTTTGTTCTCCCTTGAGATGGGATTCAGATGCAATGCTGGAATACAGATTTCACCCTGCCTGGCATTTTGGGCAATCTCTTCTTGAAACTCCACAGGTACTGAGGACTGGATCCTGATTAGGACCTCACTGCTTAGATATGAACTCAACTGCGTTTGGAAGCTGGTTTGGTTTAATTCCAGACCCTACACATAGGGAAGCATGAAGGTTGGCAAATACAATCAAAAAACCCCACAAAGACACCATCTTAATACAGCTACAGATTCAAGCTCATGTTGGACTCAGGGACATTGAAAACGGTGTGTAAAACAACTCTACTCTTGCTTGACAGAAGATGGAAATGCAGAAGGAAATGTCAAAAGCAGATTGGAACTGGAAGCTAATTCTCTAGAAAGCAGCCAAAAGAGAATTTGGAGGACAAAGAGCTGAATATTGGAGTCTTACAGCAAGCAGTGATTGTGCTCATGCCATGGGGATTGGCACTGATCTCTGTGTCCCTCCAGTCGTGACTTCCCACTCATCCAGAACTGGGGACTGTTCAGGGCACACAGTGCTGGCTTCCTCCTTGTCCATACACTTTGCAGACTGATCTTCCCAGGGATCTGGGGGGACTCCTGGGTCCCATAGTTTGGATAATTCCAACGTGAGAACACCAATCCTCAGCAAAACAAGCCCAGACAAGTTGTGATACCCTAGAGCACATTACTTGATGTAAAGATTACTAAAATAGTACTAGATAAGAGACAGGCACTGGCAAGGCAGCATCCAGCTTTAGACAAAACCATGGATAAGCTCATGTTGACTAAAGTTTCCCAAACCTCCACCTAAACTTCAAGCTTCAATTCAAAATGCTGATTCCAAGGCATCTGGTTACAGCATAAATTCCTCTTCACTGCCCTGTCTCCATGCAGCTGTTCTATATTTTCTGCTCCTCTCCATCTCCCAGCTGAGCTTGCAACAGCAATATTGTCTTGTTAATATGAGGTCTTCTTGTAAAGAAGAATTAGCACTTGCAGAAGTGAGAATCCTGGGCACCATAAATGGGTCAAAGCTCTGGAAAATTCTGACACTGCCCCAGAAGCAAAGCCCATATGACAGGAATGCGATGGGAGCAGGGAAGAAAAACAAGTTAGGAAGTGAGTGGACATAAAAAAAAGGAGGGGCTTCACTGGGTGACAGGGAAAGATGACACATTCCTTTGGTCAGTAGTAAAAACAGTTTAGGGAAAAACAGGGAAGGAAAACCAGCTTCAGGATTTAGGATCTTCTCCCATCAAATTATAAAATTCCTGTAGGTATGGCATTAACTGGCATATGATACTAAACTGTCATTCCAGCCACTGGATGCTTTTGTCATTCTCTCAGTTCCCTCCAGTAGCCCACTGCCCCTTTAGGCACCTGGCAGTGCCACCCCAGCAGCTCTGTGCCACCTGCCCCAACCTCCAGCTCCCTTCCAGCTAATCAGTCCCAGCAGCTGCCCGGAGGCAAGAGGCAGAAAAGGAAGAGCAAGGGAGGAGGGATCATTTTGGCCTTTTTTTTCAAAGCAGGACAAGTGCTTAGTGTTAATATGCAGAATGTCTGTATATCTCAATTACACACCTCCCACAGGGGCCTATTACAGCTACCCTGGGCAGCCAACATGTGTCAGCAGAGCAAACATCGAAGGCTATCCCAATATACTCCAAAAATAAAAAGCAGAGAAAGCAGGACATGAGCCTGTCGACAGCTGCTTCTTCTCTCCCCTGCCCCTTCCCCATGTGGTTTTCAGGTCTAGCTGCCAGGACTATGCCTTAGCAGTTTAACGTGTGCTTGAAATTGCAATCCCCCCTGTCTCTCCCTACATGGTGGAAATTGGGAAATTAGCATTGCCCCATCACAGCTTGTACAAGTTCATGTTACAATTCCATATTGTTTTTATAAACGGTTGATTGGAGATTGGAAGATGGGGAAAAAAATTGAGATTGGAAGGGAAGAAAAATGTTTTTCCAGTACAAGAATTATTTTTGGTGTACTGATTCCTCCCTGACACACATATTATCCCCACAGCCTGGGAACCTGAAAAACAGAAAAAAATTAAATACATCTTTAAAAACATATAAAACTTATCCTCAGCAGAGATTTGTGCCCTGGAAGAGGGAAAAAAAAACAATCTATGCTGCCTAAACACTTCTGTACTTTTGTTATTAAGTTCCATTGAAAGGTGCTCAGAAACAGCCACAGTGGAGAACACCACACACACAAAGATGGATCCATTTGGAAAATTGGGTCCTGGAACTGATGATCCACCTCACTTTCAGTAACCCCTTTTAACTCCTACCTCTTCCCCTGTTTATTGCTTCCTCACTCCATAGACATTTGAATGGTACCACCAAAATATTCACTGAGTTGAACTTCCTGGTAGAGTTTCACACAAATGCAAAAACTAAAGAGAAACACCTTGAATGAACAAACCATGCATGGGAGAAAAGGGAAAAGCCAGTTCTAGTAAATCCTTAACTGTGAATTTACTGGAGCTGCCCAGTGGATCTCACAGCTTCTGCTGGTTTTTTGGCCAGCACTTTCCTTGCACAACACTGACAAGATTGGAGCTCTGCTGAAACCTAAATGTAGAGCCACAGCTGACACCCTTCCTCTGACAAGAGGGTTAATGTGACAGGGATGCTGTGGCACAGAAGCCAGGCAATTGTGTGGCTCTTCTGTTCTCAACTTGATTTCCTGTGATTGAGCAAAGGAGAAAAAAACATTCAGAATTACTACAAGTAAGTGCAAAATATTTTGAAATGCCCAAAGAGAGTCCTGGTTATAGAGCAGCCTGTTGACTTTATGTGGCCCAGAAATAGCTCCTGTCTTTGCAGATGTTTGCCTGACATGTTATTCCTCATATATTACTGCACCTTCTCTGAACTATCTTGCTCATCCTTTCACTGTTTGCTGTCATATCTTTCTATTATCTGAGAACATTGTACTGTTATCATTAGACTGATGCTTATCCACTCTTTGCCTTCCTTTTTATCTTACCTAGCCTGACTGCATTTCCTACCACGCAGGAAAGAGATTGTTGGTCGGAAGAAATTCTTTCTGGCTATAATATTTTGCACTTTCTGGTTTCTGGTCTTGATGGATAGAAAGTGTCTTTTTTTTTGTCACTTGCCACATATGGAGCTCAGGCAGCAAAAATAAGTGAGCTTCACTTTAGGGGAAAGCCCCAGGGTCAGATTTAGGCCGTTCAGTAGCTGGCACTTCTGAGATGGTTTCATATCTCCCTCCTCATGTAATTCCTAAATCAAAGCATTTAACTCTTCTGAAAATCTGATTTATTCAAAGCATCTGATGGAGAGGCAGAAGAAAGAGTTCTTAGTGTGACAGTCTCTGTAAGAAGAAAAAACCAGGTGATTTTACATTGCCATATTGCCTCAGTGGGGTTCCCTTCACCTCACGTGGAACAGGAAAGCAGCAGGCTACTGCCAGACTCGGCACTGAATGCTTTCTGAACACCACAAAAGAAGTTGTATTGTCCCACCTGCAGGCATCCACAGTTCCTAGAGGGATGTGAAGGTGTCCCCAGAAATGTATGGCCATGAGATGCCACCTCCTGTTGCCCAGCTTGGCTGCCATCAGATTGGTTCATCACCAGCATCTATGCCTATAAGCACCAACAATCCCTGTGTGATAGACACAAACACCACGATGTCTTCAGCCTTGTGTCAGCCAGGGCCAGCTCAGCTTCAGCAAACAGTTCCCAGCCTGAAGATATTACAATAGTCATCCATGAGACTGTGGAGATGTGCTTACATTACCCCAAACCTCATTATTTTCTCCATCAATTTCCCCTTTCTTGTATAAATTAGAGTGAATTACAGTATTCATTCAGAATAATGTAGAGCCACAAATGGATTCACATCAGTCAGAAAGGATACGTTTATTCATGAACACTTGAGTGTTTATTTCAAGAATATTAGTGGAGATAAATGAGCTTCAGAGATACTGGTACTGTTAAGTAGCTGGGAGTATTCCCCCTGGAAGTGTGCTCCAAGATTTTTTCAATGGTTCCTATTATCACTCACACAGTGGATTAATGGAGCACTTCCACCTGCTCCCAGACAATTTTTGGATAAAGGAGTTCCTTTCCTTTAAATATGTCCCTCCCATCCATCCCAGGAGTAGGAACAAGACTGTACAACATGGAAGGCCACTTGTACAAGCAGTAAATCAGAAACAGGTCTTACTCATTGCAAGTAAGAGTCATTCATAGATGGAACAGCATTTGAATTTGGTTGTGCTGAATATAGTTTGAACAGTCGTGAAACTGCAAGTATTCAACACTTTAATAAAACTAGTAATCTGCTTGCAGACAGTGTGGCAAGGAGAAAACTGCTAAAGGAGCTGAATCATTTGCAGAAATCATTTTCAGTGGATAATTTGACCAACTCCAACATGATGGTATTCATGCGCAAAAGCTCTGAAAATCTTTCTTCCATGGCCTGCAGAAAAGTGACTACAGATTTCTTATGGCTATGGATCAGAGCTGCTTTCAATATCCATGAAGCAGAGACAGTATCTGTCGAAGACACTTGTCCAAAGGCATAATATACTTGTCCAAACCACTGAACTTTTCCAGTTCCATGAAACCTCCTGGCTTTGCAGTGCTTTGCGTAGGGTCTCCAAGTTTCAAGAATGCACTTAAAGTTTAGATGTCATGTGAGTATAGCAATTTGTTGCTATACTGAGTTAGATTCTGCCTGAAATCTGTAGATACATGAGGCTACACACAGCAGAGACTCCTGTTCAAAATACTTAGCTAATAGTTTACAGGGTGACTCAATAATTTAAGAGGATTAGTAGCTGGAAATGAAGCCTTGCAGCTATGCACTACTTATTTAGTTCCACTCCAAATTTACAATTATCTGATGGTTGTTTGGTGGTGGAGGTGAACTGAATAGCCACCTCCAGACTCTTTTGTAGGAAACTGCTGTGTACTTATCACAGACATCAAATCACCATCACAAATGGTTTGGGATGTAGCAGCTGAAAAACCCCTGCAAGGACTGGCGGCTCAAAGGTGATCTCCCTGCTAAGGCTCACATGCAAAAGGAGTGTGGGAGACAGTTTGTGGTAGGGGCCCAGTGTGAGGGTCCCACCCCTGACAGGGTCCCACAGGCCACCTTAAACACCCTCCTGTGTTAATGGCAGTTACTGTCATCTTGGAAACCATTTAGGGAGCTGAATGGGAAAAGACCTTTATCCCATTTGAATTGGCTGGGGCAATTGAGTCTCCCACTGTGGTATTTCCAACCTCCCTTGCAGCCTCTGTTCTGTGAATCAGAATTATTAGAACACCCCATTTCAGTGAGTAAATTTTATTAATATGCATTACTATCACCTTGACCTTTAGTACTCCTTCACTTGATTGGCTTACCATCCCAGAGCTGCTTCCAGGTGGGGTGGCAGGGACGGATGGAAAGAGAAGGCAGCTCGTCACAGCATGACCTCGGAGAAAGATCAGCAGGATCTGCATCAGGGGAGAAACATTCACTGTCCCAGAGGTTATTCCCACTTGGAGCTGCCATCGAAACACAGAGCTGGGAAGAAGGAATGGATCCTTGTGATGGATACAAGGAGGATCAGGAAGAATGGAAGGAAA
The DNA here is from genome assembly GCF_963662255.1 of Cinclus cinclus. Classification (NCBI taxonomy): domain Eukaryota; kingdom Metazoa; phylum Chordata; class Aves; order Passeriformes; family Cinclidae; genus Cinclus; species Cinclus cinclus. The sequence goes on from NC_085057.1 coordinate 10,587,055, forward strand.
ATGATTTAATGTTTTTGCCTTAAGGAAATGAAAGTCTGCATTTCAGGCAAACAGCCAAGCTGGGTTGAATGAGTAGTCAAAACATGAACAGGGGGTTGCCATGTTTCTGGGGAAGTCATTCTCTCTCCTCAGGGAACAGAGCAGAACACTTGGAAAACACTGTTGTAGCACTTGGAAATGGATGCTCAAGGGCATTGATAGAGAGTGTCCCTGGCCTAAGCAGGGGACAGCTTTGGGCAGTAACACTTGTGGTGTCATCTGTAGGATGGTCTGGAATAGCAAAGGACACAGATGCAGGATTCGGGAGTAAACAGAGGGCAGAAGCAGCAAGCTGACAACTTTTGGCATATCAGATGAGCCCAAAATTGCATCCCAGGAGCTGTGTAGATGCCTACCCTGGGATTCTCTATTTTTATTTCTTGTGCTGAAGAAGATTCTACTGAATTTTGATTTTTCCTTTCCCATGAAAAAGAAGAAAAAGAAGTCTAAATGGCTTCTTTTGAGACATTTACACCCCTGAATTTAGCAAAGTTGTATTAAAAAGACAAGGAAATGAAAATTCAATAAAATTAAAATAAAAATCCATTGAAATCCTGTTGTTTTTTACACATGGAACTTATTTGCAGAAGGTGAGCAGTTAGAGTGGTAGTCTATAATCTCATGGCATTCACAGCTCTGTTACAAGAGGACACTGGCCCAGCCCAACATCAGCTTGGTAAATAACACTTGGCTTTAGGACAGAGCCTCTCACTTCTGGGAGGTGATAACCCTCTGCCCATGGATGGGCCAGCCTTCTCTAAATGCTACCTGGACACTAAACTGGTTCTTGTTATCTTTTTTGGATGCTGACTCTCTTCAAAATTCAGCTACTCTGAAATATCTCTCCCAGAATCTGTGCTGTTCCCTCCAGAGAGGTGGAAAGTGCCTGGGCCCCAGTTCAGGCAATCAGGGATCCTTCAACCCTGATCCTTCCCTACCTCCACCCTACAAAAGCCTGAAGACACAGAATTGATCAAGGACTGAGGCTCACACCAGTGGGTACCAGTAAAACTGTGATGCCTTCTTCCCCTCTCCCAGCTGATGCCAGATCCTGAGTTGTCCAGATCTGAGGTCTCCCTGCACACAGATTCAGGGGTTCAGATCACACTGGAAGGATCATCCTGATTTGAAACTCTCCTGTTCCTGCTCATTATCAGGTTTCTGCCCCTCTGGCCCTGCCCAGCCTTCCAACAGGTTTTCCAAAGGATCTTTTTCTGCCGCAGGGCTGGGCTTTGGGGGCCCCCTACCCAAGCAAGGCTCCTAGTCTGGCTGCAGGTTGGACTTGACCCCACCTTCCCATCTTTTCACCAGGTTAGGATGCCTCTGGGTCTTCTTTGCCTGCCTCCCTTTCTCATTCACTGCTCCCCAGAGGACAATAAGCACTTTAGAAACCGCTTTAGGAATCCTCTGCAAGGATAAAACAAGAAAACCCAGAGACAACAACCTAATCAGCAAACAGCTGAGCCAGGGATAAATTCACATGGAAAGTCTGTGTTTGTTTATTACTAATGGGTAACAGAGATGATAACCTTTTAATCCAAAACCATAATGAAATATGCATATTTGTTAATGTGCAACTATAAAATGCAAATCTTGCAACACAATGGAGAAGGGCAAAGAAAGTACTCAGCACCAATACTAATTTATTCCTTTGGCTTCAGACATTTATTCAAATTGAGTTGTGTATGTAATATAAAGTCAAATGAATATGTAATTGTAATGTATATGTATAAACATTTTTGTCTCAAATATGCAAACTGTTTATCATAATAGGAAGTAATACATATTTTGCCAAATAAAAGGTTACCTATTAAAATATTTTTGCACTCTTCCCACCCCAAGCTTTTGTGCTCTCCGTAAAAGCTCTATTAACATAGAGACAATTTCTGATTTTCCCTTTTCAGTCACGCTACCCAAATTCAAAAGATTTAAAGTATTAACAAAGTAGAACCAGAAAGACTTTTACATGAATATTTTCTCTCTCACTCTCCTCTTTTCCAAGCTACACAGGAATTGCTCTCCTAAATATAAATTTAAAACACTGGCTAAAAAGCTGAGTAATTTTCCCCTTCTATTTCCAGCCCCCAAAGAAACAGCTTTCCCCTGTTGCTGTTGGAGTAACTACAAATTCATCTACATATTCGTGCAGGAACAACTAAGCTTTATTGCTAGTCCTGGTCACCACTGCTTTTCTAAACTGACTTTCTGGAAGTTTGGCAGCCTGAGAGCTTGAACCACCTTCACACTCTGTATGTGAAAAAATCTGAATCAATTTGTGAATATCATGAATAGCAAAGAAATCGGGAAAATAAAGATTTGAGATAAATCCTCTTTTCCTAAACTCCCCTGAAATCAAATCTCTTTCTGCAAATGAAAAGTTCAAGTAGTTTTCCTTCTTTTTTTTTTTTTTCTTGGTGGGATAATCATGCTCATGGTTCTTGTGTTATTGAGCCTTGAGGCGTATTTCTGTCTGAAATTTAGCATGTATTAATTGTCTGAAACTTGAATGCATTGAGAGGAAGTCAGCAACAATATTTCCATTGGCTTCTCTGAGCAGTGGACCAGTGGAGTCAGGGCAGAGCACAAACAATTTTGTAATCAACTTCCACTCATTGCTTCCTTCATCTCTCCTGAATCTGCTATTCACTTTCCCACTGCTGCCATAACTCCATGCTACTTTTAGTCAGTCCTGCCTGGTGCATTCAGCATTTTCTTCTCTTGTCTTCCAAACAAAACATTTCCCACCTCTTTGTGTTTTCTGACTCTCCCGAGGACCAGAGCCATGTAGCAATAACCAGAAGAGAAGAGGAAATCCCATCACTATTTATAGCCTCAAATGCTATGAATTCAGGAGTTCTAGAGAAGCACAAAAAGTGCTGGTGGGTAACTAAAGCTGAGTAATTTTCCATTCTCTTTTACACATACTCCTGAAAATGAAAGGAAAGATAATTTTGATGCAGGGTTATAGCATAGTCCCATGAAAACAGTACAGGGAGTGCACAGATTTTTCTCTTTCTGCACTGCCCTTTCCACACAGCCTTACAGCAACACACCCAGGTCCAGTGGTTCATCCACCCCTGGCATGAGGGTCGAGCTCCCTGTCCAGTCAGAAGTCACCATCCTTCTTGCTAATGTGATTGATCCCTGCAGGGTGGCTTAAAATTTCCTTGCTGAAACCTCTCCAAACTCCAAAAATACATTGACAGCCTTCCCCAGGGCTGCCAAAGCCACTGCACACTCACAGACTTGGACAGCAGCTACTAAAGTCCTTGAGAAAAGCAAAGTGAGTCCATTTTCTCCCTAGCATTTATTTGCTCAAATATTTTACAAGGGAAGTAGCCAGAAAAAAACATACTTAACCTGTTTCCCCCCACTTGCACCATCCGCAGGGACAATGCTCTGCAGACAGCTTGTGTAGGTGAAGAGTTCTATTTGCTTTCGAAGGAGGGTGAAGGAGCAAGGGAGAAAACCAGCAGGCCAAATGAGGAGCACTCCTCTAGAAGTCTTCCATCATTTAAGACTCATAAATCATGATGCAGATTAATGAGAAATTAATGCAGTGCAGAAATTACTGGGGATGAGGAGCTGTCGGTCAGCAGCAGGAGTGAGACAAAGCAGTGAAAATCTCCAAAAAGAGAGAGGGCTCAGCAGCCTGGACCAGTTCTTTAATGAGGAAAGACAAAGAGGTCAGCATGGGAACAAGATAGTGTGTAGCTGCATCAGGGAGACAAGGGGCACTATTTAAAAATCCTGTCAAAAGACACTCTGAACTGATTTGTATTAAAGCCTTATTCATATCTTCTAATGAAAAAATCCTCCTGCATCGAATCATAATATATAAGCCTTAAAAGAGAGGGAGAGAGAGAGAGAGAGTATGCACAAGAGCAGAGGGGAGGATATCAAAGGAGTAGAGGTTAATTTCACTATGCACCTCCTCTGTTTGGGGGAAAAAATAACACAGACCAGGAAAATAGCCTACGTTACCTCCTGCTCTTTCTCTGTGATCCTCCAGTGACATTATTTTAAGCATTTAACTTTCTGATAGCAGTTAGGCTGGTCACATTTTCCCTCCATTTAGTGGCAGGTTTTGAGCGCATCATTTAGTACTGCAGTGGAAGTGATGGAGCATGGGCATGATAGATGACTCCCTTCCCTGCTGCCTGAGCTTTGGGGGCTAACAAGTATCTTACCACGTCGCTGGTTCAAGCACTCTGAGGCTCTCTGCAAAGCAGGGCATGCAAAGGTGGGGAGAGGGTAAAAACTGATGTTCCTTCTCATTATTTCACATTCAAGGGAGCTGACTACTGTCATCTTCTAAGATAAATTTTCTCTTCTCGTCTATGGAAAGTGTTCTCACTCTGAGTCCAAGCCAAGAAAGTGTAAATTGAATCCCTATGTCCCATCTATGCAGTTTTGCAAAGGCAGTGACAGAAACCCGTGGGAGTGATTTTGGAGAACGTGGCTATTCCACAGCAGGTAGGGAGTCTTTATGCAAATACTGCAGGTAGTACCTTCATTTGCAGCTCCTGTTGGCCCCACTGCCCACAGGATGTCTGTAACCATAGCAATGGCTCTGGTGGAGGGTTCTCTGTTGTGCATAGACCAGACAGTGGCAGCTGATGGTATCAGCAGAAGATTATCCAGACAGGGCCACTGTGGATGGTGAGTGCATAAGGGGAGAGCACGCTCACAGCCCAGGCAGATGGCAATCCATAACACTGATGGTAAGTCAGGCAGACAGCAGTGCTCAGACACCATGGGGATGGGCATGGGAAAGGAATGGAAAGGGAACAGAGGGCAAATGAGGATGAATGTTCAGCTGACTCAAACATGAATACACCCAGGTGTCACTATATACCATACCTAATGGAACTCTATAGCCTCAGTTTAGCTTTTGCTTGGTTCATCCAGGTTTTCCAGCTCTGGGACAAGGCTGAAGGAGAGCTCGGATCTGGCCTCAAATGTTGAAGCATTTTGGGGGCACACTGAGGAGAATACAGAGCATTGCATTTGTATGAGTTGTATCCAGGCTGGAGATGGTTCCTTTATGTGAGTGTCTGAGAACAAACCAGACACCAAAGCATGCAGAGTTTGTTATAGGCAGTTCTGGATGCAATATGACATCTCTGCTGACCAGTGGGTACTAACGCCTTGTGTGCTCCAGCTCTTATGCAGTACCATTTTTCATTCAGGGGGGTGGGGACCCACATAGAATGGAGTTTCTTTAAGTCAAGGGGTACCACAAGTCCCTTAGGTAAACCATACATTTGTGTAGATATCCCCTCTGACACCTTCCTCTGTTTTTAAGAGATGTAGTCCTTAATACTGCACCATCGGGTGGAACATCTTTTTAAAAAATCTGCTCACATGCACACATGCACAAAGGATAAAATACAAGTGGGGAAAAAGAAATCACAAAAAGGACTCTATTTATCAAAAAAACAATGGCTCAGTAGTGGCAGTGAAATAGAGATATTGTTACTTAGTGATAATAAGGGAAAAAAGGCATTGTCAAAATGATAAGGCCATTTCTGTTGTCTCCCCAAGTGATAATATCTCTGCTACCACTAGTGCCTGAGTATTGTTAGGATATTTCATGGCAAGAGTTAGACAGAATAAGTTATTCACTGAGCCCACAGCAAACTCTGAAGCCTCCAACTTCACCTCCCCCCATATCCCTGTTCACACAACAGCATCTTCTTTAATACCTTTGCAGCAGTGGTTTCTATTCCCCATGGCTTTTCATCTGCTTCTGTTTAAATACAGCACTGCTTCCAAGCTGGTTGACAAGGTACCTTTCACTGATAAGTAGTGCAACTTTCTCTTGCAATAGGTCATCAGAAAGCCAGACTATCTCATCTTGAAAAATGCAGGAAATGCTGGTAAAAGTGCCAGTGAAATGAGTTAGGGTAAAGAAACAAAAACAAAAACAAAACAAAACAAACAAAAGAAAAAAAGAAAAAGAAAAGGAAAAGAAGTAATAATATTGTAACAGAGAGCAGCTGAAAATCTCTGGAAGATGCCCTGATGTTCTTGTAGTGTCTAGAGATAAAATTTCCCCATCTACTCAGGAGAAGAGGTTGTCCTGTTGTAGGGCTTTGACACAAAGGCATCTTCAGTGGAGTTTCATTCCCTCATTGCAGTGGGAGAAGAGCCAGCCCCATGATAGCTCCAGCCCCATGGCAGCTCCAGCCCATGGCAATTCCAGCCCCATGGCAATTCCAGCCCCATGGCAATTCCAGCCCCACCACAGCTCCAGCCCCATGGCAGCTCCAGCCCATGGCAATTCCAGCCCCATGGCAATTCCAGCTCCACCACAGCTCCAGCCCCATGGCAGCTCCAGCCCATGGCAATTCCAGCCCCATGGCAATTCCAGCCCCACCACAGCTCCAGCCCCATGGCAGCTCCAGCCGCTCCAGTCCCAAGTAGGAACCAGACAGCAGAGTGAAGCTCAGTGCTGCTCAGCCAGTCACTACCTCCTTGCAGCAGTAAACAGAAAGGGAGTGAAGAGAGGGAGAAAGTCTCATGTAGAGGACAAATATTCCTCTTTTTTAAAATATAATTTCCTTTTCTAAATATATCATCAACATCATCACCAGCTGATGGAAACCACAGGGTCCCTGTTGCCCGCAGCACTGGTTCTGTGGAGGATTTTTATCTTGCAGACCATCAAGAAAAAGAAGAGAGTTGGCAGAACAGTGCAAGGAAGGTTTAAGCCACCACAAAGGAGCCTCTACAAGTAGAGGTTGTGTGCTGCCCATGCCAGCCTTGAGAAACTCTGCAGATCTAGGAGCCACTGTTAGGAAAACCATGCTTTCCAACAGCTCATGCAGGAGGGAGAGCAAACAAACCTAGCCAGGAAAACATATCTTGGCTAATAAATCTAAAAGTAACCTCATCCCCTGCAGGGAACAAGGATCATGATTTTGAACTGGGTCACACATCAATGTCCACACTGTTTGGGGCCAGAAGCCTGTTTTCTGCCTCTGTTCTGGGAGCCAGAATTCTACCGGGGCTGTGTTTTAGAAGGAATAGGACAGGTAAATACAGTGGCCCAGGCAAGAGAGACACAGTTCCTTGTTTCATATGCCATTCCTAAAATCTGGAATGGCATAGTCCTCGTCCATTTTCCAGAATTGTCCTGGCTACTGAAGACATGGCATTCTGTCTAATTTTCAAGCACACCTTACAACCAGTCAATAAGGAAAATTCCAAATCTTGGAAGAGAAAATTGCTCAAATTATAAACTTTTATTACTCAATATTTAGTAATCTGTGGGAGAAAACAACAACAACAAACCTACAAAAAAAGCAGAAACTCAAACACAGAGCCATCTTCCTCACTTTTCTTTACCTTGGTTGAACATTAGGAAACTAAGTTCCTGGCATGCTTTTATGAGTCTCACTTTTAAAAGTCTTTGTTGCAGCCCTGTCCTCTGCAAAAACTTGAGCAGCCCCAGGCAAGTAAAATGCAGATTGTGGCTGGATGGGCAGCATGCAGCCAGCTCTGGGGCTGGGACATGGCAGTTCATCACCCACACAGCTCCAGAGTGAGGACTCTGCCTGCCCACCCAGCCAGAGCCATGATAAATGTTTACAAATTATCTTCTCAAATGCTGTCACCCCCTTCTTTGGAGACAGCTAGTGATATTTCCAAAAATAAATGAATAAACAAAAAGATCAGCATCCCGCAAGCTCCCCACGGAAGGTGACATGGGAAGCTTCAGCAGCAAAGTCTGTGGAGGTAACAGCCTGGAGAAGGTTTGGGGTTTTTTTCCTTTTTATAAATATTTGAGGCACAGCATGGGAGTCAAGCAGCAGTGTGGTAAGTATATCAAACACTGAGAATCCCCAGATTATCCACTCTGAAGGTATTAGCTGGCTGCAGAAAACAGCCATCTTGGACCCTTGGAGTTAGGAAGGGTGCAAAAATATGAGAAAGTATTAAATAAGGTGTGAAACGGTATCGGGAATAAAACAATCCCTATCAAGCCATCTGAATAAACAGGATGAGAAAAATCAGCATTGCTGCTGCTGGCTGGCTCCCTTCTCCAGTCGTTCTCTCTACCCCTTTTCTGCACCCTTTCCTGCTTTTGAAATCAAGCTGGCAGAGTGCTGTGCAGCTAATCAGGATGGGGTTCAGCTGCTCTATTCAAACAATTCCTGCACTGCCTCACTGAAATCATCCATCTCCTCTTTGTCTCCAGTTTAACATCTTCCTGAGACCTTTAAAAACCAGGGTGTAATGTGGAGCTTAACAGTTGGCAAACACAGGTTTAAAGTGAGCTTGTACATTTGCAGATTGATCCCAGAATGATCAAAGATAAATAATCTCCCCAGTGCTCCTTTGTAAAAACTAATGAAACCTGGAGGGGGGCGGGGAGAGGGAGTGCAAAGCAGGGTTCCAGTTTCCTGAATTTTTTTGATCACTTCATTGCAATTACTGAAAGAACTTTTCCCACCCATCCCCCTCTTCCTGGCACCACCATTCCCCTCATCTCCAGTAAATATATTTAGATAATTACACCCACTGTATATAACCTGTGGATAACAGCTCTCCATCAGTGCAGCACCCTCTGGTTTGACTGTCTGTACCCACCCTTCACATATTTTATGGGCAAGTGCACACTGGGCAATGAGTGTGGCTGACCTCAAGGAATGGAAAAGGTTCATTTCCCTCCCTGGGAAGCTCCTGGCCCAGCTGAGGTTTCCCTTTCCTCTCAGAAGTGAGCTCTGCTACAGCTCAGGCACCGGCAGGACCTGGAACTCTGCTCCTCCCAGGCTGGAAAGAGGAAAACTCCTGACCCAGCCTTTGCTCCCATTCGTCATTCTTAGACATCTTGATGAATCTTGGAGTGGCCTGATACTGTTTTCACAGAAAACTCTGATTTGGCACAATCCCTGGAAATTAAATAAAACTACAAAGTTAATGGTGCTATTAATGCCATCCCTAGGAGGAATAAAATGTCTAAAAAGAACCTTTGGTTAGCTTTTTAGCCTGCAGCCCTTCCTGACATCTTTGGGTTACCTATCCTGCTCACACGGTGCTATAATGAGCATAATTTCCAGATCAGCCATAAGGGGCACTGAAGGATATCTTCTGAAAGTTCATGCTACACTCTTAGCTATGCTAATTCATTAAGCAGAAGGCAGACAGAGATACTGCTTGCAGAACAACCACAGAAGATTACAAATCCTGGAGTTTAAAGTCTTTCCAAACTTCTGGCAATGTTTCAGTGTTCGTAGGCTGTGCTCAGGCACACAGATTTCATGTCCAAAGATTCAGTGTTTCATACACTCAAAAGCTTTAGTTCTGCCTTTCACGTGGGGAAGAGACTCAAAAGGAAACAGAACACTTTTAATTGGCCACAGGGTCTGTTGTCCATGAACATCTGAACCAACACCAGGACCAAATCCAGGCAACGGCAAATTATGCTAATTTTCCCTGAAGGCTGCTCCTAACTCCTGAAAAAAATTGCAGTGCTAGCACCTGCAGAGTTGGACTCAGTCTGAGCTTCACACATGAGCTACTGCCACATTCCAATGTACTTGGTAAAATAAAGAATTCATAATGGTACTTCTCCCACCAAAGAAGAAGCAGAAGCGACCCAAGGACTTTGATCCTGTAGTCTCTGACAGCTGTTTAGACTCTACAGATATGCCTGGCATTTTGGTCTCTGCTGGATTTGATAGACTTTATCCAAACTTCAGAAATCATCTCTGAATATTGATAAGGAGTTTTTAGTGGAAGCGTTCAGCTAAAAACAAGCCAGCAGAAGTGAGGGAAGGAAGGGAAAGAAAACATTAGAAAGGGTCATGGCTGGATTTGCTGAACAAATGAGCTCTCTGGTGACTATGAGATCTCATCATACTCTTTTCAATTTTGTTGTAGGAAGCAGCATAAGCCAATGAGTGACCTTCAAATACAGTGTGGAAATATGCAGGCTGACTCTCAACAAGAAAACCATCCTAAAAGGGTATAATCAGATTTCCCCACAGGAGATCTTTTTCTATGCTGCTGTTTAATCTCTCCTACCATATAACTGTGTGTACTTTTAAAATAGATTGATGATGCATTTAGAAAAAGGAGGGGGAAAGAAAAGAGAGAGTATGTTTGTGCCCAAAACACCAGTTGGAGTGCAGTAGGGGATTGATCAGAGGCAGCCACAGCTGGCCTATCAGTTCCTCAAGCTGTGTGGTACAGGTAATGCAGGTATGGATATCCAGGCAGGCAGATCCACCTGCTGAACACCCCAGCAGCTGCATGCAGCCAGCCCTCCCCACCCCTTCACACCTCATTAATGCTCTGCTTGCTGTAGCCACGCATGGAAGCCATAAGGACTGCAGGCTGCTCAGGAACCAGTCATGAGGAAATCCCCCTTCCCAAAGCTTTAGTTCTCAAAACCAACAAGGCAAGTGGCACTGGGAAAGTGGGAATCACTTTGGAGCGAGAGGCTTCACCCTCAGTCTGCAAAGGTGATTTATAAGAAACTGCTCAGCCAGTTCCCGTTCACTTCTGATGGGATTTAACTGCTCAGTTTTAAAATTATTTTAGACCTTCAACTCAGAGCAGGGGACTCATTCCCAGTAAAGAGATATGCAGAAAAGTTTTGAAGATAAATTTTCCCAAGGCCAAAGTCATCAGAGAGAGGTCATTTTTCTCCAGGGTTAAGAATGACCAATCTCTTAAAGCAGCTATAACATCAGGCTCTGAGTTCCTTTCCCTCAGCATGAAGCCTTTTACCTGTGTCCCTTAGGGTTTAACTTTCACCCTGATTTTATTAGCAAGGAAGAGTGTGGGCTGGGTCTCTATCAGATCTTTTATCTGCAACATCCACCCTGACATAAAGACAATATGTCATTGAACAATAAAAAATCAAATCCCAGACTAGTCAGTGCAGGATCAGACATAGATACAGTCTAACTTTACTCACTATGGTTTACATGGTGTTTTTCTTCTTGTCTTCCTGCAAACAGGTCCCTGGGCTTTTTGATTTATACTTTACTATCTGAAATGCATAAAAGATGTGACGCTTTTGGTCCTCCATGAATCTTTCACAATTTTGTTCAAAATTTTACTGAAGATGACATGACAAATTACTGCCCGAGTAAATTTGTGCTGGAGGAGAGCATCATTATAAAACAGAACACTTGTGACAAAAAAAAAAGAGGGTGGGGGAAACAATGAGCTCACAATCTCTTTGAATATGTCACACTCCAAAGGCAATGCTACCAGGATGAGACTGGCAGACTAATTACCCACACAGCAGATTCACTGATTTAGGGGGAAGGGAGAATTCAAAAGTTCATTTCAGTAGGACTGTACTATTTTGGAGAGGAGCAGAGAGAGGTAGGGCAGTTCACAGCACCACTCAGGGCTAAGCCTCTACAGCCTTCCCACGTCTCCATTGCTGTAACTGTGCCCTGACCCCCTCCTCTGGCAACCCCTTCTTGTTTCCCCACCTGCCTCTAACCCCAGACTTCATGGGCAGATAAGAAACCATTTGATTATGGCAGCTACCTCACTGTTTGCACTGTATAAAGAGTATTTTGTCTTTGGTGCAGCTCAGAACAGTCAAGTAATGACACGTAATTTGATATAAAGAGCAAAATTAACTTATACCATGTTCATTTTATTTTCCCAATGAAAAGCACCATGGTAAGCAGTATTATTATGAGTCATGTTGCCACGTGTTCCTTCTCACACGTTTTTCAAAGGTGTTGGAAGGAGAGTTTGTTTCTGTAGTGAATAGTGTCCCTGGTGTTTGCTTCTCTATCTTGTTTCAACGTTTTCTGCAGACAGAAAACTTGCATCCCTGTTGCAGTCCTGGGGACATTTTCCTCAGTAAACAGCGATTTTCACTGCAAATGCCAAGGCATCAGCTGGGATCAAATTTTGAAGTGCTTGTGAAAATATCTGATTTCACACATGGCTGCTGGCAAAGTAAATATTAGCTAGGTTACCCACAGTCCTGGGTAACACTTGGATCTGGTATGTTTGGTCTCTATTGGTCCTATAGGAATTTTACCCTATTTGTTTTCTTTACTCAATCTATAGCTATTCTGGAGTGCCTGATGTCATGTTAATTTAGTATTTCAATTTCTCGCCTAGAACCGAATCATTTCAGGAGTCACTTTGTACTTTACCTTTCACTTCCTAAGAAAATCTGTCACAAATGGTGCTTTTACAGACAGATTACACATTACAGCAATTAGAAGATCCTGAGTATTATTTCTGTTTACACTTGGCTTACTGGGAAAAGAAAATGCAAAAGAACACATGGGGTTTAGCACAAGCAAAATCCAGTGATCTTTTAAAATCACTGCACTAGGCTTAACAGATGCACCCTGCCTAGATGCACCTGGAGTGCTGCTGAATTTACAACACACAGCATGTCTGGCTTAAAAAGTCTTCTATTTTAGGAACAGTGACTGCAGGACACAGCTGCTGTGCTAGCAAACATACCAAGTGCACCTTAATGGGCATGATCTGCTATGCACCCAAACAGTGTCCAGGTAAAAGCCAGCTTGGCTCACAGCCAGATCTCCTCCAAAGGTGTTAAATTGCAGCATTTACCCAGTGGCTTCTTCCAAGAATGCTCCCTGTAAAAGGTCCTGCAAGGTGTGTTGCATCCTAATCCCATCTGGAATTCACATGTTCTAAAGGAATTCCCATTACCTTCCTCAGACCTTTCTAGCACACTGCTAGTTTTCAGAGGATATCAGTTGGAAAGGGCTTCCTGAACTACTGAGTCTCAGACCTCTGTTACTGCCAGCACCATGTCATTCCGCTTGACTTTGGCCTCACTGTCCCTTCTGAAGAGGTGGTGACATAACATGATGGATCTAATGATGAGAACATCTTAAGTGCCACCCTAAATTTACCTGAAGGGGACTTGGTACCGTTTTTCCTATTTGAAAGACATTTCTAGCATTTGCATATTCCTTTACTCAAGTCTGCTCATCCCCATTTGCGTGTTCATCTCTCGCACCTCTTTTACTCCTCCTCCAAGAAAAGAAAAAAGTAAACAGAGTGTAATGGGAAGTCTGGAACTAATAGGGAGAGATTTTACCCTTCTATCTTTCACAGCTGGAGGGAGACAGGCCCTGGGAGGGAGGTGCTGGCTGGAGAAGAGAGCCTTCCCAGAGAAACTGAGCAAGAAGGGATGTCGGGCTCTCTGATGGCTGCTGCTCTAAGGAGGATGCTTTGGATGCAGGGAAGAGTTCTGCACCTCAAGGCAGTGCCAGGGAATGCTGGGACAGCAGCTGAGAGAGGCATCAACTAAACTGGTCCCAGTCTAAGTGGGAGCCACCCATGGTACTGCAAATCACTGTCAGCAAAAGCCAAGTACAGGTGCATGAGTCCAAACAGCAGCAAACACAGACCTACAGAGCAGCAGAGCCCCAGAGAAAGCAGAAAGGAGAAATTAGGTCCTCTTGAAACCCAAGATGAACTTCTGGATGGCACTTGTGTTAGAGCATTGTGCCTCCTGCATTTGCATCTGACACCTGGTCTCCACACATACCTTCACTAGACTTGGTCCTTCCCCTCCCCAGTTCCCACCTTTCTCCATTTTTATCTGTCTCACAGCTGAACACAGCATGCAATCCATGCCCTCCCCCTCCATTATTCCAAACACCCCTTTCTCTTGAATTCCTTTTTTCCCACAAGCAGCAGTTGGGGACACAGATTGACTGAAAACTGTGAAACAGTATAAACAATACCATAAATAGACTTCAAATGACCCAACAGGAGCCTGATGACCCTGAAAGACCAAAACCACTTTTCTCACTTCTTCACACAGTAAGAAAGAAGCCACCTGCTCTCTCATGCCTGCAACAATCACTGCCTGATAGGGTTCTCTGCAATGACCTCCCCATTCTCTTGCTCCAAAGCTTCCCTTCTACCCACCTTTACCCCTTGAGACTTGTGCCATGTCCCTATCTTCTCTGCTACCCTGGTGATGGACAGCACTGCCCTCAGCATCTTGGATGTGCATTCCCTTCCCTCCCCTGCTGTGTCACTGGAGGGGGCTGTAATTTTCCAGGGTTGCTTTGTTTCACTGGAAGTAATACTCCCCATCTTCCAAACCTGTCCTAGCTTGGTTTATCTATTCTACACACATGCTGCTCTCTAATAACTGTAGTGCAAGCCAGTAGCAGATTTTGTCATCTTTCAGGAGTTAGCTGATAAATTAGATTGGATGTTCAGTCCCATCGTGGAGCAGCAGACCTGCAGGACCCTGGGCACACAGACACGGTCCTCATTTAACCCTGAGATTTTTATACTTTCTTCATTATTACTGTGTAGCAATTCTTGAGCAGAGTAAGCTGTCCTGTTAAAACCACAACAAAACCAGGTGTTTGGCAGTTTTGGTTACCCTGAGCCTGGCTGAACTCAGAAGAATTGCCCTTTCCAGTGCCCAGTTGACAATCTTTTCAAGGCTTCTCTTAAAACAAGAGATGCTTAAAAAGTCACCCACTCCTTTCATCTTTAGCTCCTCTCCTGAAAGGAGACATAGATTACAGAGTACCTGGAGGGAAAGGCTGTCCAAGAAGGCTCCTTTTCTTTTGGTTTCACCTGAAGCGTCTAAAGAAACTCTACAGTACTGGGACCTAGCCAGGATGCCAGGAAAGAAAAGCACTTGGCAGAAACCACTGCACAGTCCAGATGATCCCATACGCCTGGGCTCAAATTCATGCCCTGCTCCAGAAGTTCAAGGGTATTGAGATCAGATGTTTTGATTGACCTCATTATATATAAAGGGACCATCTGCAAAAGCTCAGATCTGGCTCCAAGTTTCTTCCAAGTCCAGGTTTGGGATTTTGATTTGAACCTCTGCCTAACTCATTCAAACTCTGCCAGGGCACAATGAAAGCATGGTGCAAGATACCAAGAATCCTTCCTTGGCTGGAGCTGAGCTCAGCTCCTACTCTAAATCCCTAATTCTGTCCTGTCTTTCAGGTGTGCCTACCATCCTGTGGCTCCCCTGCAAACCACAGCTTCTCCCTCTTTGCCTATTTTACACCTACCTCCCACACTAAGGAGCCTCTCTGTATGCTTGTTAATAGAGTATATAAACCTGAAAAACAGTGAGTAGTGATGCACATATGAACTGTCTCTACTTGCAAAGATATGTGGCAAGGGATCCCTTCCAAAGCAAATGTGGAAGATCAACAGATTCAGTACACTCCCAGATTCCCTGTAGGTCTCACAGAGGCAAAGCATTTCATAAACAGTGAGCAGCTGTGACAAGAGACCTTTTCTCTTTCCTTTATTCCTGAAAAAAGAATTGCATCTCTGAGATCCCACTGACAGCCATTTTCCCTTAACAATCTGCTTGACTCAACACAGGCCGTGCTCTTGAGACTTGTTAAGGGAGGGGTGGGAAAGACATCTCTACACTGGTTCGTTCTTTCCTCCTTTCTTTAATCAAAGAAAGAAAACGGGGGGGAAGAAGAGCAACAACAAAAAAAAAAAAAAAAAAAAAAAAAAAAAAAACAAGGAGGAGGGGAAGCAATAGCCCCCTCCTCCCCACTCCTTGGCTTTCTCCCCTATCTTCCTGGTTGTCAGATGCTCTGACATTCCTTGCACGTAAGAGTTTTGCTTCAAAAGTTAGAAGAGAGGGAGCAAGAGAAACTGCATTGCACAGTCCCTGTTGATAAGGTTCAAAGCAGACAGAGATGCCTCAGAAGCACATGTGGTCTCTCCCTCTCTCCCTGTTACAAGAGAAAAAAGAAGAGCTAAATTCCATGGCAGACTTTGCTTCTTCCTGCTGCTGTTATCTTCCCTCGCACACAGGCTGGAGGTAGGGGGAAGATAGAAAATGTCCTGTTTACCTTGCAATTTCTCTCCACCCTCAGCCCCCTTTGAAATGTCATCTCTAAGCTGCTTTTTCAGTCCAAATTTTTAATGACATTTGTAAAATGAAAGAAAATATTTGGATGTATTTATCTGCCTAGCTGTTGTTTCCTCCCACCTCCTCGCATTGTCTTACAATTTTCCAGAAGTTAGGATGAGCCCAGCTGTGGTTAGTCAAGGAAAAACCCTGTCAAAAATTTTCCATACTATTATTATTTCCCCAATTTTGTCATTATCTGACTTTCCCCTTCCTCTACCCCTTGATAAAGCCCTCTTATTTTTCCTCCCTGCTTAGCATTGAAGTAGAGAGGAAACACCACAGAGTTACCACCACATTACTCATTTGGGGAATCCAGCCAAAAGTGCTCTGGCCTAGCAAAATCATCATAGCCATCTGTCTGTCTATTGTGCTGGAGGAGAAACGAGCACATGTATTTACTACAAAGAGAGAAACCCAAAAGCCATGAAAGTCAGAAACTAGCCACCAGAATCAGCAATCACAAAGAATATTAAGAGAGTTTCAGTCACTTCACTGGGATTTCAGATGAGCCTGGGGAACTAAAATCCCTCCCCTTATTGCCTTCAAAAGGGAATTAAAATAGCTAAGAGATTGAAAGAGGGAAGCCAGCAAAAGTTCAAGAGCTCAACAGGCTTCCCTCTCATTTCCTATCTGTCTAATAGCATCACCAATATGCTCAAGGTGGAATATCCCCTTCTAGGGCACCTTAGGACAGGCCCAGCTGCCATGTGAGGTTAATTTATGCTTTCTGGTTGAGGTGGTTGGAGCTCAGGTGTTGAGTGGGTACCTTGGGACCTACCACTGAACTCCATCAGCTCCTGCCTCTGTCTGGAGACTCCTCCTGCACAGCCGAGATATGGAAAGAGTTTAGACCTGGTCCTTGTAGCTGTGATCAAGAAAAGCCCAGCCTTCATCTCCTTCTCTCTTCCTAAGCAGGAATAAGGCTTTGACTGTCTCACCCCCACTATGACTGAGGAGGGCAAAGGTTTCATCTCTCTTGGAGCTGCTCCTCCTAGAAAAAGACCTCTAAGTCTGCATCCTGCATGAGTTCTTGTGCTCTCTTTTCAGAGAGAAAAGGTGGCTGGAGGTAAGAACTGGTGCCTGGAGAGGACTGGACATGAGGGGACAAGAAGGGGTTTATCTCTGCAGTGAGTATCAATATATTTATCTTTCTCTCCTGTTGTTGCGCCAACTGCCTGAGATGAGTTAGAAACTCAGCTGTGGCATTTGAGGAGCACACAAAATGGTTTTGTCAAAATATGAATGATCAGAAAAGCCCTTCGTGTTATCACAGTTTACTAGGGAAAGCTGGCATGGGAGGAGAAAACCCGTGACTTACCTCAGGATGTAACTACATCCAGATTGTCACTAAGTTAACAATTTATACCAGACATTAAAAATATTCTTTCCTGTACAGTGAGGAATTCAGGCTATAGATGGAGAATATTTCCATGCACAGCCATGCAGTCACCCCAGGAGGTCACTGGAGACTGCAGGCTGTTTTTAGCCTGTTGCAGAGCAAGGGAGGAAAGGATTTTTGACTGAAAGTAATAAAATAGTCCCTGTTACTTATTGCTGGATTTGGTGTCAGTACAGTGAAAAACTTTTGTCTCCTTTCCTGGGTGTTTTCCTGCCAAATGAGAAGAAACTAGGAAAACTCCAAAAAGTGAAGATGCTGTCCAGCTTCTGCTTGGTCTGAATGTCCAAAGACAGAAGAGCTCCACTCATTTAAATGATAAGGGGTGTTGATGCTATTGAGCTCTCTTCATCCTTTGGATGAAGAATCTCATGTGTTGGTTGACATTAAGTGCTTCCCTACCTCAAACTGTCCTGGAGATGCTACTGAGGGATTACTTTACAATGAAAGCAGGTTCATAATTCTTCATGGAAAATCTTTGCAGTGGAAAGCTCTGGCTTTCACTCTTCTCAACCAGCCAGCTGATTCTTCATGAAGATAACTGGCCGCTATCCTTGACTATACATTTGTCCAGTTTGGCTGGGAAGATTTATCTGACATCTGAACTTTGAATTCCTAGTCTGAGGGTCAATATCCATAGTTGAAACCTCCAAAAACAGCCCAGAAGTGTGGCAGGAGAGCTGAGTGCTCTGGGGTTACTTTGTTTCCCCTACCCTGCAAACACAGCCCTTGCAGTGGGTGAACATTTCACTGCACCTTGTCTAGTCCCTGTGCCAGAAAACATCCTGTTTACTTCATCATCCTGTCTTCCTCATCACACACGGAACACTTTGTTTCCCAGTTCACAAACACAGTAAGTGCTGAGGAATTTCTCTGTAAATTACAGTCATCAAGAAACAGAGTGCATAAGTCGTATGCCCATGAAGGTAAGACTCAGTGGGAAAAGCGACTGGTTTGTGCTAAGGAGGGCTCTGTGCTGCCTGTGGTGACAATTCTGCATTGCAGTGAGGACATTTCACAGCCAGAGGAGCAATACTCCAAAGCAGCAGGACCCTTGCTTGGAAAGTGAGTCTGAAATAATTTCAGAGGTACCTCCATCACTTGTCTTTTTAGTTCATAGGCACAAGAGTGCAGATGCAAACATCAGACTGGCAATGGAGCAATTTGGGAACACCTATATAAACTGCAATTCAGGACCTAGTTCCCCAAGTGCACATTTCATACTCTGTTGCTGTAAAAGAAGCATTTGGGGCAGAAAACAACTTACCAAAGAATAATAAAAGCAGGAGACTTGGACTTTAGAATCTGTTCTGAAGAATGCCAGTTCACTTACTACACAGTGAAGCAGCAATAAGCTTCCCAGTAGGTGAGAGCAAACCCATGCTGGTTACCACTGTATATCACAGCTAGCCTCACCTAGCCTGTCTTGCCTTGGGGAATGAGATCAGCTTGTTCTGCAAGCCACCTGCACTTGATGCAAAATACTCAAGTTCCTGCCCATAACACCTGAATCAGACATTTCAAAGTTCAACATCTAGTCTGCTCTCAATTTTTCCTTCAAATACCAGAAGTGATTGTACCACATTATGGACTAATCACCTGTCAAATTTAATTTCTTAAGATGAGGTTGCTTTAGAGCCAAGTGAATGAAAAGGAAAAAATACCCTGTCCAAACCCACTAAATTGTTATTTTTATGCTTGTATAGCTACCTGAAAATTGGAGCTTTTCTTTAATCTTTTGGTTTAACTATATGGCAAACACACTGCTGTCAGTCTAGGGCATTACATGCAAAATTTGATCTTCCAGTGGGTCTTCATATTTAAACTGTAATGAAGTGAATTTCATTAAAGTAGCACAAGGTTCAGCAAAAGGGGCAAAGTCCTTTTCTCTGCTTATTACTGAAGATCAAACATAGACCTTCATTTTCTCTTACCTGAAGTGTCTGCACTGTCTGTTGGGACAAGGCTTCTCACTTGATCTATATTGTGGCCCACCTGAAGCTCACAGAGATATACAAACTTGTGAATGCTCCTGAGTCCTAGGGAGGGGGTTCACATCACCAGCACACATGCTGTCCACCATAGGATGATAACCACTGTTGGCACAGAGAAAACTGACCCTGTGTGTGGATTTTGGTGCAAACCTAAACCCAAGCTCTCATCCCTCATGCTACTGGAGGATAAATCTCAGATTTTGACAGGAGGTTATGGTCTGATACAAATTCACACACATGGGGAAAATCTCAGAGGAACCTCAGTGTGCAAACTCTTGATGAGAATACCTTGTAGCTCAGCTGCCAAAATAGCAAAAGTCTAGGTTTGAGTGTGCCTTAGTGCCTTGACCCTGAGACTGTAAAAGGGAGGACAAGGATGGGGGGAAAAGGAGCAGAGCCATTGAGAACCTGGGTGGTAGAAAAGGAGCCTAAAGCCATCCAAGGAAACTTTGATAGAAACAGGACAGAATTAACAGCAGAGGCTCCCAGTAGAGATGATAGCCCTAATACTGTCAATAGCTAGGATATGACATCTGTGGAAGCAATCTAAACTTTTAAACTCTCCCAGTTAGCCAGGTAGGCTATGCACTTGCTTTTTTTTTTTTTTTTTTTTTTTTTTTTTTATTTTTATTTTTATTTTTTAGGCTGCTTAAGAAAACACAAAGTTAGAAAATTATTTGAGTGGAAACATCACTATCTGAAAAAAAGTTACTTTGGACAAATGCCAGAAAGAGAGGCAAACAAAAATTAAGATTGTCTGTGAACCAGTGAAAAGCCTTTTGAAGTAACTCTAATCATTCTTGATGTATTATCAGAGAGACCAAGTCCAGCTCTGTTCTGCTAGTTTCTGAAACTGCTGTTTTCATCTGCAGTTTCCAGCATGCTTTATAGCCTGCCTCTGCCTCCTTTCTTATAGGAAAGCAGAAGAGAAATTTGTTATGGCTGAGTGCCTCGGGTCACACAGCCAGCCAGTGACTGGCAGAGATACCAAGTCTGCTACCTCCCAGAAGCAGTCTAATTTATTGATTTTCCTCATGTGGGTGTAAACTGTTGCTAATGAGAAGAAAGTACAGTGAACAAAAATGATTCCCAGCTCCTACCACCTTCCAGAAATATCCAACCAATTTTGTCAATGGCTGATTTTCCCCAAAGTCTCTCTCATTTCCACTTTGCATACCCTGCTTGGCTCAATCCTCTCTTCTTACCAGTGATTTCACTGCCCTACATTGTGCTGAGGATAATATCAGCCCTTTCTGCAGCTAGAGGTTGAAATATTTATTGGGGAACAGGGTGTTTCTGAAATGATAAGAAAACTTGTAAAATACATAGTTATTTGTGGAAACTATCATCAGTAAACAAGTTACCAGCCAAGAGTTTCCAATTTTTAGTTAAGCCATGTCGACACAGCCTGAAAGAAAGGCTTGAGGGAATTTTACCAAGCTTCTTCAAACTTTTAAAGTGATAACACAGGGGTTTTACAGCACACACATAAACCCATGCACGATGAGGTAAAAGTTTTGCTCTCACATTGGCGTACCAGAGCAGATGGCTGGGAATTCTTCTGAAGTCTCTTGGTAAACCCACACCTTTCCTTGGCTCACATTGGTTTAGTGTGCAGCTCATCAGCACAGGGGAGCTGAAGGAGGGGAGCATTACTGGCCCCTCCTCCAATGCACTGAAACCCCCTTGTCAGAGCCTCCAAAGAGGTTTCAGAAGTGGCTGAAGTGGGTTTGGCAGTTGACCCTGATAAAGGGTGAAAGGTTCCCACTCATTTCCACACTCATTCAGGTCTCCCACCTTTGTGGGGGCCAGTACAGTTTTCATGTGGCTGGATCAGTGCTGATGCCTAGGACTTGGAGCAGCTTAGTGGCAGGATTTGAGAGGGAAGGGTTTCAAGAGGAAGGGCAGTGAGTGATGGTGAAACGCGGCGTATCCGCAAATAAATGTGACCATTCCCCTCCCCCTGCTCTCTGCCTTTTCTATTTCAATACACACAAGCAGTGATGTTAATAGAGCTGACTTCAGAAAGGCAGCAATCACAGCAAGCATGAAGGTCTGGGTATTAGCCTGGAAATAAGATGAACAAATAGCCTTGGGAAACTGCTTGCCTGCTATCTCTCCAACCACAGCCCCTTGCTTCTCTAGGGAATTGGTGCTCCTCCTGCAGATTGGTTACACCACTGAACTTGTTTTCCCTCTCTGTCTCATGTCCATCCCAGCCTCTGTGGTCCTGCAGTGCTCTTCAGGGGCCTGATGTCCAGGGCAGACCTCAGGCATCTCCTGAATCCCCATCCAGAGCCAACCTGGTGCTTCCCTCATCCCTGCACCACACTGTTTTAAGAAGGAAACCAGGGCCATAGGCTGTGCAGGAGTCACAGTTTCTTCTGTGGATCTCCAAGGTGGACAGTCAGGGATGTATGTCTCACTGTATGAGATACTTGTCCCTCCTGATGTGAATACATCCAGGGCCTGTTTCCTCTTGGCTGGATGCCTCTGCAGGCTTAGAGCCAAACACTGGGAAATATGAGATAATGGGCACTTGGGTGGAATTTGTGCTGGCTGCATCCAGCCCATTTAGTATGTCCACAGAAGCTCTTTATTTTTTCAGAAGAGACACAGAAAACAAGGGATGATTCTCCATTGTTCTGCACTTTACTGGCAATAGAAATGGAAAATATTCTCGTCCAAGCCAAGAGCTGTTCAACACTTTTGGGAATAAGGAGGTATAAAAGTTGTCTGCCAGCTGCCTTATCCCTCCCTTCTTCCTACTTTTTAGTCAAAGGATGGGATTTATTGTGCAGCCAACAACTAGATGCCTCACCTGCATCTGCTGTCAGCCATGCAGTGCAGTCCTCTCCTCTGCACAGCACTGACTCTCCCATGAGCTGCCTTGAGGAGCTAAACAAGCAGAGTTATTCACTTCTGTGAGGTTGCTTCTATTGCACTGTGTTGGAAAGGTTCCCCTCATAAATCAATGGGCTGCAGGTGATCTGTGTGTGTGTGATAGGAAGTGGTCAGCCCAGAAGCACTGCCCATCCTGCTCCCCTCCACAGCTCCTCCTATTGAAGGCCCATCCTACTGAAGTGGCTGAGAGTCATGTTGGAAGGCAGAAAGTAAAACAGCCTTTCAGGCAGTGGTTTAAAAGTTTTCAGGCTCCCAAGTATAGAATCATTAAGGTTGGAAAGACCTCCAGGGTCATTGAGTCCAACTTTTGACCAAGTATTTGGGTAATGGAAATACTGGCAATCAGACAGCATCAGAGGGGAATTGCTCTGGAGAAATCAAAACTTGGAGCGTGGATTGGTGGCAAGAGCTCCCATCTTCACCAAGGATAAATCCTCTGAACCAACTTACTCACCTGTGCAGGAAAATGGTTCTCAAAAGGCTGGTGTAAAAGGATAAGGAGTGTGGGGATGCTCTTTGTATGAACCTAAGTATCCTGCTTGAGGGTAACAGAAACACCCATTAGCTTCAAAGTCTGGGTTGTCTGTGTCTTCCTTTGAGAGAAGAGAGCCCCATGGAAGCATCTGTATTTAGAAGGCTCCAGAGAGACATTCTGTACTGAGTACAGAGGAGCAGCAGACCAGGAACCAGCTTCCTTGCTCATGCCAGAGCTGTAGTTAGAGGAGGCTGGGTTTTGTGGGGGAAGGACAGTTCCTGGACCATTTGTGAAGGGATTGGGAAAAGTTGCCACAAATACATTGCAATGAATAATTCCCTGCTGGATCACAGATGACTGAGGGGGGGTGGGGAGACTCAGACATTTAAATTGATACCTAATAGGCCTTTTCCACCTCTGATTTCTGTGATGTGCTATACACAAAACAACAAGCAGCAGCTAAAATCAATGCACAGCCAGAGCCAAGTGTAGAGGTTTTAATCAATCTGAGAAGCCGTTTATTGTGAGGATCCAACAAAGCCACAGAGATTATCATTACTACACATGAAACAAGGACAGAGAAAGCAAGAGGGAAGCATTGAGCTCCTGCTTTGTGGGGACTGAAAATTGTACCTAATGCTTCTGTACCTGTCAGACTTAATAGTGGTATAGCAAGAGTAAATAACTTGGTCAGGGGTGTGGAGAGAGAGGATCATTAAGTGCCAGGTATTGATCAATGTTGGGTTTAGAACAGGAATAGCTTTTGGCTACCTGTGCTTGGGAAGGAAAGCTTAGCCCCTAAGGTAAATGATGATTTCCACTGACACATCTGGATGAAACATTGAGGAGCTGTGAACAAACTGTCTTGAGACTGAAGGGACAGTGTTTATGAAGGCAGATCTTCGGGACTTGGAAAAATCAGAAAATAAATACCCTGCACATTTATCTCCTTTGCAAGTCAGAACTGGCTGCTCCTCTTTCCCTCAGCAGGTTTTTAACAGGATGGAGTATATAACGGAAAATGCCAATAACTGGGAGCAAATTGTAGCTGCACATGGTGTGGAGATGGGTGCCATGCCCTCTGAATGCTCCTGCCTCTGGACAAAAACCACCTGACTCCAGAAAGGGGATCCTATCTTTGTTTCTTGCCACACACTAGATGCCCAAGTCTAAGTACTTATAGCAGATTTAAAGTTAAAATTGCATCCAGCTTCTGAGTCTGGACCAGTTTTCTTCTGAATGTAAAACAATAGGGGCCTTCAGGCTCAGCAAGAGCAATTGCTATGTTGTGCTGGTGGTGACAGAAGTAGCCCTGATGTTGAACAGCAAGGAACTGTAGTTCATAAATGATGACCTCGTAAAGTATATTGGTGCATTTCAATATGATTACAAAGTAGATGATAATTAAACTTCAGCAATTTCAGGAACATAATAATTTTCATTACACAATATTTGGAGGGGTTGTAGAGGTAACGGAAGGAACTACATAATCTAATAGACCTTTGCAAGATCTTTTCCATCTTCATCTTCTTTGATGTTCTAAATGTAAAAACTGAGCAGAACCTTCGCTCTGAGCAAGAAGAAGAAATGCACATTATAGGAGATGTTCACAGCTGACCAGAAGAAACTGGGAGGAGAGTATAGTCTTGGCTCAGTTCTCTGTCCCACCAGGAGAAACCCAGGGTTTCTGTACCTTCCCTGGCTTACAGTTCCTTCAGACATTTCCCTCTCTTCTGTTAGGACACCTGAAGTCTCCATACTTGCTGCCACACCCAGCTCAGTATCACAGCTGCTGAAGTGGCTGCACAGGGACAGGGACATGAACAACATCACACACGTGGCACAGCCCAAAGCCTGGCCTCGCTGGTGGTGCTGATCTTCCTCTTCCAACCCCACACAGCTCAAAGGCCACAGCAGTTGTGGCCAACTTGACTTTCAACTGACACAGGTCAACCTGGATTTGGGTTTTTCACCACTGGATTTTTTTCCAGCAGTCTGGTGTCCCCTCACAGCCCCTTCAGCTCCAGCAGTTGCCGTGTTTCCCATATCCAAGAGATCTTGTTGAAAAGCTCACACAGACATGGCTGTGGGCAGAGCTATCTCTCAGTGACCTTGTCTGCCTTACTGCAGAGCAGGTTCTGAATTCCCTGTGAACAAACTGGTTGAGAAAGCCATGGCTGAATCCCCATTCACAAAATACCAGATGATGCAGTGCAACAAGAGCCAATTTTTAGCTGCTCTTTAGCCGGGTCTCCATTTATGTCAGCATCCGTGCATTTTGCATCCCTCTATTCATTCCAAAACTTTCAGTGCCATAGCCATGAGAAATAAACAAGCACCCAAAAGCCACACAGAGGAGAAAACCCAAACATGAGAAAACATTTATTAATCTCTCTTGAATATATCTTTTCCCCTTTCCCTCCCCATAAGAGGAGATGGTGGGTGCTGGCAAGGGGGAGGGATGATCCCAGCAGAACAGCCTAACTATAAAAATATGAGTGCAGTTGCTAAAAGCCCAATCTATTTTCAAATGATGTGCTCTAATGGAATGTTGCTGTACATCTTTTGATGAGACAGGAGTCTATTTAAAAAGACAGGCGCTTTCGAATGTGCTTTTAAACCCCGTCTGTCAATTAGAACAACATCAAGGGTTCAGTGGCTGGGAAAAAAGATGACAGTAATGAAAAGCTGGGAGGGCAGCAGAAGAAAAGAAAGATAAATACCAAAAAAAAAAAAAAAAAAAAAAAAAAAAAAAAAAAAGGTGGTGGGGGAGGAGGAGGGAGGACAAGTGGAGAAGAAAGCAAGCAGTATTTAAAAAAAAAGGGGAAGAAAAAAAGAAGATAAAGGGCAGAATAAAGATTTACCAAGAATAGTGTAGAATAAAGATTCATTAAACAAGATTGCACTCTTTTACCCCCAAAATTAAATATTCATTCATTGCCAAGAAGGATGCTAAGTACAGAGAAAGCAGAAAATGCAATGCCTCTTAAAATCTGATCACCTTCATTACTCAGCATCTCTGAGTAAGGGAGAAGAAAGTGTTGCTCAGCCTTTCCATGGATGGATCCCACACTGGGACCTCTTCCTGCAGCTATGCTACAAACCTGAGCAAACATAGGAAGTTAATTTAATCTTTGGGAGGCACTAAGGTGAGGATCACTCTAGGAAAAGGTCCATGAAGAAATTTATAACTGGTATTAAGTGCAGGGTGCAAAGAGCAGTAAATAAGTCACTAGGCCACAAGGCAAACATTGCAGGGAAAAAAACACCTTTGTGCTGGGTTCTCCCCAAGGAAATGGTATTTCACCTGCACACTGGAGGTGTCAAGAAAGGTGATGGTGGATACCTCCACATTAGAGGTGAGCACTGTGCAAAGAAAATAAAAATCATATGTGGTTGTGGTATGGTCTCCCAAGCCCAATGCCCAAGATGCAAGACTCAGAGGTCTAAATGCTCCCACAGAGTTTCTGTGCCTCAGTCCCCTCTGGTGCAGACAACTCTGACATGCAGGCTCTCCTGGTGCTCACCTGTGGCAGGGAATCCATATCCACACCACACCGTGGTACCTGAAGCAGCTGCTGTCCTGCAGGAGGAGCAGAGGTTTTGGCAGAACAAGTTGTATTTCATACCTTTTGCCCTGGAAAGAACACATGCACTTGCTAAGAAGCAGTCCTGAGCTCTCACTCATACTGCTGGGATTTAGAGACTTCTGATTTTTTTGGTTTCTACGACTACACATTGTTTATGGCCTCTGTTGCAGCGAGCCTTAAAAAGCCATAACACTTAACATATCCAGCTCCTCAAGAAACTAAATAAATCCCCTTCATCAGCTCCTTTTGCTGCTTGTGGAGCTGTTCATGAAAGGCAGTGCACTATTTCTCCAGGTTTAATTGCAGGCCCTCGCTCAGGCTACAGCAGAGCATGTTTGCAGAGCAGGAAGCCATGGGCAGGGTTAATTCTACAGCTGGATGCCTTGCAGGAGCCCACAGGTATCCTGGGCTGGGCTGGCACTCGCTGTGCTGAGCTCTCTACAGAGGTACAACCAAGGGGTGGAGAGAAGTTAAACCAGCGTGATGAGGAATCCTCTCTCCAGATTAGACCCAAGTGGATTGACACACATTAATGAGAAAAACTGGAGGTTTTCAGTGTCTTTTCTCACGTGATGTTTGAAGAAAGGGATGTGCAGTCTCTCTCTCATGTGACAGTATAATTAGGCAGTGTAATCTGCAGGGAAGGAGGTAAAAAAGCAGCAAGCTAACTTGAAATACTTAATATTTTTTGCATCATCTGCTGATGTGTGGTAACTTGTTGCCTATGCTGGTAACTTCCTTATATATCTCTATACTATTTCTGGACAAAACACTGCTTGTTCAGCTGAGAAAACACTTTACAAGTATCAGCCATGCAAAGTCATTAATTGTGAATAAATACTGGATCTTAAGTTTCCCAAGTTAGACAAGAGAATCAAGAGCCCCAAGGGCTCTTTTATGTAGCTCCCTCAGGCATTACTCCATATAGATATAACAAAAATACTACAAGGAAACAATTAATGGCAGAGCTGGCTGCTGCAGTAACTTCACGGCCACGAAAATATGAAGCTCTTATGAGGCCTTGGCACCCACAGGCATTCTTTGAGTTCAGTGAAGGCTTCCTTGTCAGCCCTTATTTTCCAGGGGGGATGTACTGGCTTGGGATAAATAAGTAGCGCTCCCTTGCACAGAGGCTGGTCAGTACTTGCTGTCTCTGAAGCAGCCAGGTCAGTGTCCCCATCCCTCGAGGACCAGGCTCTTCCTCTCTGTGTAAGGAGAGGCACAGGACACTGCCAGTGCTGGGAGTGCTGAGATGGTTTGGTGTGGGCATAGGATCACACCAAAGCTCCCATTTGTGCTCAGCTCAGGCAGCAGCACCACAGGAGCCATGTCTGGAGGCACAGTGCTTAGGGTTTAGGGGCTGGGGTGGGTCGGGGGCCCCTCTCTGTCAGTCCTGTTTTCCTCCCCACACAGACACCCAAACCCCACATGCTGAGTTAACACCCTCCCCGGTTTGGAGAATAAATGCACTGCAGAATGTGAGATGCTGGGGCCTGTGGAAGAGAGGTCTGTGCAGGAACCTCCACCGAGTGGGTATGTTTAAGCAGCCACCACTCAGATCTTCAGTCATCATTACCCAGGGAAACCAGCTGTTCTTCTGCTATTTATGATCTCCCCCTTAAATCTACCCTCCCTATGACTCAACCCATGGGCTTTAAAGTGTGCAGTGTATTGACATTTATATAGTACATTTCATACACTTCCTCTCAAAGCCTTTTACAAAGCCATGAATTACATACCTGTCACCCACTGAATTCATTCATCCAAAAAAGCAGCAGTCATTACGCACTCAGCAATAAGCCTCATAACACTGCCTGCCATTGGGTTTGTATATGTGTGCACCTAAGAGATAAAGTTACTTTAATGCCATCTCTTCTCTTAATGCAACAGGGAGCAAGGGAGGGGAAGGATGGGGAGAGGGGGAGTAAATGATGCGTGGGAGGGTCTGGGTCTTCCTCCATACCTAGACGCAGAGATGTAACATACATTAACTGCCTAAGAGGCTGCAGCTGCAGGAAGGTAATTGTGTGAGTGGCAAGGTGCCTCCATCCTGGTCTATAGGAGAGATATTAAAACAATTGAATGTTTTGCATTTGTTTTGCTGCTTTCATTCTGGGATCCCAAAGTGCTTTTTAGACAGTAATTAATTCTCACTAAAGAAAAAAATAAAAAATTTTGATGACACCACCACAACTTTGTAGCGGTTCTTTTTTTTTTTTTGGAGATGGAGGCACTGACAAGTTTGCAAATTTTCTGCAGGCTGCAGAAAGAATTAATGGCAGAAATAAACCCTTCCATCTTGGTTCCCAGCTCACTGGTCCACCTCATACACTCACCTCCTTTTCATCTGCTCCTATCAACCCTGCTTCTTTTTAATCAGTATTCCAGTGGGATGGCTTTCACTGCTGAGAAAAGGTTGCCTTAACTTTCGTCTCAATGAACCAAACATATGCACAGCATCTAATTAATATCTCTGGACTTGATTGCAGGCAGGGGAAAAAAACCTTCTCCAGATTCCAGTGATTTCAGGATGCATTTTCCACCAGCCCTGTGAAGCCCATCTGTGTTGAGGGACTGGAAGCGATCAGTTCAAAGACAAAAGGACAGAACTCAATCTGCTGCATCCTGCACAAGTCCTGATTTCCCCTGAATGGAGTAAACCCTGTGAGGTGCTGCTTTTGAGCCAGTTTTTACCCAAACATTAACCCTAATTCCTCCTCTCCATACTGTGCTGCAATGACATTTCTGATTGCAGGATTCAACTGATTTGTATTTTGATAGTCCAAAGCCTACCCCAAACCTCAGTGGAAAAGGGGATGAGCAGATGAAGAGCTGGGAGGGGACACAGCATAAATCACCTCTTAAGACATTTATTTAGTTGATGCACTGAAATTGAACTGTCGTAAAGTGACTGTTCCTGGTTTCACTTGAACTCTCCAATTTCAGAAGAATTCAAAAGCAGGGCTGAATGAGAGAAGTCACTAAACTGTGGAAAGGAGTTAAATGGGTTTTTTTTCTTCATTTTGCTAGTCCTAATCTGTATTTTTGCAAGAGGAAGTCCCTCTTCAACCCCCAGGACACCAAATACATGAAAAGTATTGCTCTGGAAGAAGAAAGAGCAGGAAACAATGTATGAAAAAAGAAATGCTCCCTTGCTGACAGCTGCCACCACCCTCATCTTTCATGTTCCAAGAGAAGCCAAGAGGAAAATGGTCTCTTTCTTCCCCTGGTGTTACCTTCAGGTGGTATTTCAAACTCATTTCCAATAGATTAATTTGATTTTAGAAGGGTGGTAAGAGATTAGTCTACACTAAAGAACCAGTCTGGAAAAATTCTGAAGATCCACTGTCAAAATTTGTTCACCTCACGATTTCCAGTCCATGAACCATTTTCTGGACTGTTCTGTCAGTGGTTGGAAAGGATGAGCCCATGTCGACACCAGATGCTCCTAAAAACTGTCTTTGCCCAAATCCTTCTCAATTCTCTTACCAATTACTGCAGTGACCAATGAGGAAAGTCATCCAGATTGTCAAATGACCATGAAGATTTCAACTCGGGATTGAAGGAACCAAAATAGCAATTCTGCTTTGTGTTTTCTAAGTGTGTCCTCGCTCAGGACACAACTTGCCAGGCTCTGACAGCTTCCAGGTGACACAGCAGCTTATGATGAGTGGTTAGACATACAGACAGCCAGACAAACAGAGAATACACAGATCCTTATTTGCACCCCATCCAGTGTATCATTGCCTACAGTGAGGTGTCATCACTCATTTCAGAGGGGTTTCGGCTCCCTGTGCCAGGTATGTGAAGCAAGTGCAGCTCATTTGATGCCTTGCTGTGGTAGACACTGACACAGATTTTGTAGAGCTGCACTGATGACAGTCGCGTTATAGAGAAATCTCCTGCATCACTTGGGGGGTGGCTCAAGCCCAGAGTTTATAAACCCATTTGTAAACAGTGTGTGGTTTAGCAATGACAGCCTCCTTCTTAATTCAAGTCATTAATTTAATAGCACATATGTAACCTAATGACATTCATTTAATAGCAGTTATGTAACTTAAACACACCTCCCTGTGTTCTTTTCCTCCAGGCTCTGGCCACAGCACTGAAGGGTGCCGCACCAACATGCAGAGCGTGCTTACAAGGCTGGGAAATTCATCTGGGAATCAAACACGTCAATCACCAAATGGCCCCTCTTCAACACCCGAAGGCCTGCAGGGAACAGGCAGGATCCAAATCACTGACCCTCATGTAACATTCAAAAGCAGTAATACCTGTCTGTCAAAAGAGCTTCCCCCTGCCTGCATTGGCTAAAATACACAAATGTGGAATTCTCTTTGCCTCTGTTTTCACCAAATCGCAGTTCTCAATGGGATTCAAATATGTTCTCTCAATTGGAGATACGTTCAAAAATCTCTCTACAAATGGCAAAATAGAATATAAAACAACAAAAAGGGCATTGCTTTAAGTTTAGCTAGATTGCAGTTATTATGAAAAAAGATATTTTACATTTCTTTAGTAAATTCCACAGTAAAGCATTTAGCAGCCTACTGCAATATGCTGGATCATACGCTTAAGACCCACTGATTTAAATGAAAAATAGAGATAGGCATTTACATCTCCTACATATTCCATCTCTCCCTTCCCAGCAGCACATCCTTGCAGGCTCTCGCACAAGGAAATCCCTTTGGCCATGTGGTGGTTCTGTGGTTGTACTGCTGAGCTGATTGTTTGGAAAGAGCAACACATTCAACTGGCAGTCAAGAAAAATGAGATCTCAAACCAGAAATGAAGGGGAAAAATGGGGAAGAAACCCCATTTTTACCCAGACAGTGTGGAGAGAAGACCTATCAATCATGCCCAGAAGGGGAACCACAATTTCTTGGAGAGTCAAAATGCTCATGCCATTAAATTTTGCATCCTGTTAGAGGTAAGTGCTGGAGAGAAAGAGTATCCATGGTCTGCCAGGCCCCTCATCTCAGCCATGACCAGAATTCCAGCTGTTACATCCATGGATGGTGCCACTGGGGCATTCCTCAAAACCTGTCTCATATTTCAGACCAGGCTAATCCCACCTGTGAGTACACTTTAATGAGTGTGTCACAAAGGAGGAAGCTGTTGCATGAGGCTTCGTGTGTTGCAGATGAAGGCAGAGTGGGCTGGAAACCGTAGGAAATTTAAACCTAGTTCCAGTTCACAGTGATGTCAAACCACAGGAAATGAAAGAAGAAAGTGGAGATTTATGAAAAAAAATGGCAGGAGTCATTACTATGTGTGCAGTATTGATTGAAGAAGACCGTACTGCCCCCAAATCGAAATGGCTTTTACTTGTTTGGGCCCATCCTGACAAAAACACTTTCTTCCCTGTTGACGAGGCCATGTTGCCATGGAGATGCAGGGCTGGATGCTTGGCAAAAGCACGTTTTGATAAGGCAGGTCTAATGGATATATTTTCACAACATTCACAGTTCCTTTCTGCTCATTTTCTCCTGAGCAGACTTGTCCACTTCTTCCATTTTGCCACTTGATGAAAAAATATCATTTTAATCTTTTAATTTAGCTTAGATTTCCCTCCCTCCAGCACCAGAGCTTGCCAATTAAACTACTTATCTGAGATGCTCCACACCAAGGCCAAGTGCTTGCTTTTCATTATCAGGTTGGGTGGCTTGTTTTCACCCTCCCTGCTCCATGTCTGAACCTCTTTGCTGCTTGCTGTATGTTATAGATGTTGTGATACAAGATGTGAGCTTAGAGTTTCATGCTATTGGAAGAGGCCATAGGTTCAGCTTTTCTTTAAGGCAGCCCTTCTGAAGTCCTTAGGACAACAAAACAATTCTGTGGTGATTGGTACGTGTCTTGGAGCACACACTGATGCTGCCTGGACCAAGAGCAGGGTTACGTAATAATACAGCATCACCTAGAAAAGAAGCAGAGTTTAGTTAAATGTTTTAAATTCAGTGTGTCTGTTTATCTTTTTACTATAAGCAAATGCAAGTCTCTTTTAAACTAATTTGAATAAAAGAGCAATATCTGTGCTCATGCAGGTACACAAATACAAGCATTCCTACACACAGATAAGTAACTTCACATCCAGCTCCATTCAAACATCTTTTCCCAGTTCTTCTTTTCCTTAGTATCTTTTGGTCATCTTCTGGAATCTGTTTGCATTTCTTTAGCAGGAATAACCAGTGGACATATTGACTAGAAGGGATGCTCACAGAAAGAGCCTATTTAAATGGAAGCAACAGTCTGAAATAATACTTTCAGTCAGTGAATTGAAAAAAATATATATTCATGCCACAAAATACATTTATGCCACGTGGCCTCTGTGACCAATTAAAATTAGTCAATTCCTTTTGGTTTGGGGATACTGCTAATGAACTTCTCCTAGAGAAAAGAGCAAACCAAGAAGTATTTGCATCAGCAAACAATTTCAAACAACCAATTAGCTGGAGAAATCAACACTGCAAGCATAGAAAATTCACAAATATAAAAAGAGGCAAAATTCATCCAATAAATTATTCATCATGAATTATTTGTCCAGTTTCCTTTAGATCTGGCCTAAGTTATTACTAATTAGTTATGGACACCTTTACCTTCTAGGGCAGACTTGGTTGAGAAGTGGAAAAAGCCATTTTCCACAGCAGTGATTTGAAGGCAGCTCCCAGAAACTGGTAACTCAAAGTTTGCATCACCAAGTGACTCTTACAAGCTCTCTTGCTCCAGCTGACTATAACAGAGGCCAGTTTTCAATGGAGACAGTTATCAAAGAGAGTATTCATATCTTTCCCCCCAAGTCAGGACCGAGGCACGCTGTTGGGTCAATATTTTGGAGGCATCATTGTTCAGCGTTCAGAAGGTGTCCAAAGGACTGCAGACACCAGGGCTGTCACTCAGACATTTTACAAAGACTGGGATATTTCTTTGTCCTTTTGTACATGCCAGCATTCTTGGAAAAAGAAAAGAAATGAGATTTAGTATCACAGGATTCCTTGTTTCTTTGGCTTTGTCTCTGTCTGGGCTGTATGTCATATAATAGGGCTTTGGCCCAGGACGTGGGCTGTGAGATGTGAGGGAAATGGGGCAAGGGAATAATCATCCAATAAGCAAATTCATTTTATCTCCTCATGCTTCAATTTTGTCATCCACAAGACACTGCTAATGACACTTCCCCTGCTCTGAGATCTTTGGATGCAAAACCCCAGCATTAACTCTTTAAAAAGGCTAATCCTCTTTGTCTGCTTTAACCACAGAAGCATGCAAAGCTCAGTGTTAGATGTGCCTCTGCAGGGCAGAGCAGCTATAACTGGGAGCTTGGAAAGGTACAGGGAGAAGGGGCAAGGACAGCCAGGAGCAGGGAACTGCTTCAGTAGGAGGAGACACCAAGTAGGATCTTGTGGATCCTGAGGGAGGGATGGCATGAGGTCTATGGGACCACGAGAGGTGGGAAGGCAGTGGAGCAGGAGTAATTTTTCATCATGTTGTATAAAGAGTGATTTGTTGACACGTTTAAAACACATAAAACACAGTCCTTTCCACACCACTCCTAGTGACTCTGGGATTGTACCCAAGAGCTTGTTATCACCACAGATGGAACTGGTTTTTAACAGCATCCCTGACCAATCTACTGACTCTGAGGAGAATCAACAGACTTCCCCACCACCCTTAGGATAATTGTCAAATTTTGCAGGGTTTTGAGGACCTGTGCACAGTTCTGTCCTCAACATCAAAAGATGGCAGCTGCATGTCTATAAATGCTCTGAGTGGGAAGATATTACAGAAACAGGGAAGGTATCCTATTAACAGGACACCTGCATCTGCAGACAGCCACATGCAGCCAGAAGATGAACACAAGGATTGCTCTGGTTACCTTGTTCATCTGATTACAGGATGGGAGATCAGAGAGGAGGTCTGAGTACACTACGCCTTTCTTGTAGATGTTCTCTGTGGAGTTTTTGCACGGTCACGCTTCATTGATAAAATGAGTCCCAGGAAGGTTTATTCATTTTACTGCTTATTGTTTTCTCTAACAGGTGCAATCACTTTAATTAGGTCTGTACAACAGCATTTTCTTGTTACTCAAATTCCTTCTGTCTCTCAGATGCTCCTGGCTATAGCACTACAGTGCTTAGAGAATGAGTAAAAATGAGTTGTTTTCTTTCCCTCCTTTTTCTTCATTCATCCATATTAAGTCAAAAAAGAACACACCCTCCATTTCACACAGGTAATTTCTTCCTTGTCTTTCTTGGGCTCAACCAAAGATGTTGGCAAATACCCCAACCACTTCTGATACCAGCATCTTCCTTGAAAAAGCACAGCACAGACCCGCACCAGGCACAGATGCAGGCACCAGAGCAGAGTGTAGTTAATGTAAAAGGGGAAGGAAAAAAAACAAGGCTGTCCCTGAGGAACTGCCCTTTGCCTCCAGTTTTGGATGGAGAGAGACAAGACACCTCAACAACTGACCACTCACGGCTCCTGCAGGAATAATGTTAGGGCAAAGACTGATATCCAGCAGTTGAACACATGTCCACCACATCTTTTCCTGTTTTAGAGTTTGGGTTTCTTTCCCTCTAAGTTAATGCACACAAATACATAATCCATCAGGCATGTGGTAGATACTCAGGAATGTGCTGATCCATCCAGTTTAACCAAGAAAAAGCTACCTTTTGAAGCCACATCAAACTAATGCCTTCCCTCCCAGAAGACACGGAGCTTGCCTAGAAAACAATGGAAAATGTTACTCTGCTGGCACTGTATAGAAATGGGATGTTTTCCCTGCCATTTTCTTGCCTCGTTATATGATGTGCCAAAAATGTAAATTCAAATAGTGCCTTGGAGTGGGGTCTTTCTGGAAATGATGGGTTTGCATGTTGGCAGAGGCCTCAAGGCCTGATGGGTTTGAGGCTACAAGAAGCAACACCTCACTGAGAAAATGAGGCTCTCAGGATAACAACTAGGGGATGTGTGCTGCTTTCAGTCAATCAAGCCCAAACTCAGTCACAGAGTAATCAAGCTCAATTCAACTGACTTCTGTGTTATTATTGTTATTATTTATCACTTGAATTACTGAAGCACCTTGAGGAGGCAACTAAAACGAGAGCAGAGAGAGCTGCTGCTGTACAAAGATATAATGAGTGTGGCAGCCAGGGTGAGCACACAGGCTACAGAGAAGAGGCTGGCAACAAGATGAAGAGAAATGGGGTTGCAATTAGGCATTTGCAGTGTTTGTCTGCTGGCCCTGAGGGGAAGATCCTGCACCCTGATTTCAGACAGCCTGCTCAGCATCTGGCAAACTCAAGGCTCCCTGCATAGCTGGTGGCAAGAGAGTGCAAAGCCCAAGTTTGACACAGGTCCTGTGCAGAACTGCATGGAGCAGCAGATTCAGGTTATCGTGTCACACCAGCCCATCAGAGCCTTCTTCTTTCCCATTCTTCCTCAGATAGGAGCTTTCTCATCTCACTGAAGTCATTGGCCTCTGCTTGCTTCATCCAGCCCTTCTATCAGCACCCAGTGCTCTCAGCAGAAATGCTGACACATCCATTGGCATGTCAGCTGGGATCTGTCCAAATGAGACAGGAGTCAAGTCCCTTCCCTCTGCCTCGCTGCTGAGCTCACACCAACTGTCATCTGTAAGTAATATGCTAGACATGTTTCTTTTTCAGTTAAAAAAAAAAAAAAGTAATTTATTTTCTAATTACAAAAGAATATAGGATAGGGGCGGAAAAAAAATGAAAGAAAAGAAATTATGACTACCAGATGGCAAATCACCATTTAGCAGGAGCAGGCAAAGAGAGGACTCAGTCAATCACAGGGTAAGTGATAAGACACCAGAGGGAACTACCGAAAGAAAGGCAGCTCATTACACAAAGCACTAAATTATTCTTAGTGGGACTTCTCCTCCTTCTTTTCCCCTTTCTATTTTTTATTCTAAGCCATAAAGCAAGTAATTCCACTGAGGCCCTCTTTTAAATGATTAACATTTCCATTTCAACTTTTGTTTTTGATTGTGTCACTGCCATTAATCTTCCTGTCTTTTTCTGTGCCCTGCTGTTCACCTCATCTTCTAACTTTCTAATTCCTTTGGCCCATCCCTTGCACCCACAAACACATCCATAAGCTTTGCTGCTGGTGGGAGCCTTGGATGGATCACACCAAAGTTGGGGGGATGTCACAGAATCACACAAGACCCCAGCAGCATCCTGGCCCATCAGCAGAGTCACCATCCCTCTAAAGAGACATCTAGTCCAGATTGCCTTTTTGGCATGGATGTCCTGGGGAAATTTAGAAATCCCTGGTAAAGAGATAATCCTGAGGTATACCTGGCCAGCAATCCCTGCTTGGCTGGTGATATCTTAAACTGATAATATTCAAGGCTGGCTGAGATCTCCTTCTGGCTCAATTCTTTTTCACTGAGCAGCTAATTTATCAGTGGGATGAAAAGTTTTGGGCAGCACAGTGTTTTCAGGTAACATCACAGCAACATCTGTCTCTGCTATTTGAGGAGGCAGGATACAAACAACAGCTCCCTTTCCCCAGGGAAGACACAGAGGAAAAGATGGCAGGTCAAAACAGAGTGTTGTCCATTTTTGCACATTTCTGGGTAAATAGGAAAATTGAGGGAGCGTTCATTATTCACTGATGGCTCTCACTGTGCCACAGGTCCCAGAAGAGCTGTGGGCTGCTGGGCTACATTCCTGTCCTGCCTTTGATCCTGGTCTGTGCTGGGACATGACCAAAATCTCCTCCTCCCCCAGTTTCCCTCTATTGCCAGAAAGGTAAATATTATTTCCTTCCTTTGCAAATCCCCTGTAAAACATTGCTAATGTGCAGGGAGGGCTCAGGTTTTTACAGCTGCCTCCTGGCACTGACACAGCCTGCTCCCCTCAGTAGGAGCCATCCAGACATAGGTGTTGCTATCCCATAAATTCCCTCTCACTACAGTCTCCTGGCATTGGTGGCATTAAGAGATTGGCCACGTGTTTTAGGACCATTAGGCAAAATACTGGTGGGCATTTTAGTAATCCTATTTCTCTGGCCTTAATGACAGAACACAGTGCTAGTTGCTAATGAATTGGGCTGAGGCAAATGTGTTGGTGGCACTACTTGTAGGGAAAGGAGTGAAACTTCACCTGCCTACCCCCTTTCACAGCTCCTCATGTGGCCATGGCTGAGCTACTGGGAATAGTGGCAGGAGCCAAGGGCTCACATGCTGGGGCACATCCCCCTCCTTGGCTATAGAAGCAGCACGGCTGGACCAGCACCAGAGAGAACCTGGGGAAAGGGGGTGAGGAAACCCTAGGGCCTGGCACAAAAGGACTCCCATAGCACTCCAGGCTGCCTACATCCTAGAGATGTGCTGTTAAATGATGCAGTTTTGTTTTTTCTGGAAACCACACAAGGAAAAAGGAGAGGTTTCAGTGGATCCATAAAGTACTTTTAGCAAAATGGGAGAACTTCAGCTCTGAGCAGCACAGGGGCATCTGTTAACTGTGGCAGCTTTGGAATATGAGCTCTCACTTGTCAATGAAAACCAAATCTTGCACTTGAAGCAAAAACAAATTTAAATTAATTAATCAGTGGAAAACACTTCATTTGGACTGGGAAGAGCAGATGCAACTAGCAGGTCTAGGTGGACAAACAAGATAATCAAATCAATACTCACACCTTTCCACTGGCTGGCAGCCACAGGCTACTAAGTGAGAGCAGAGGTGTGGATCTGCCTTGTTTTTATCAGCCATCAGCTGGTTCTGCAATTAACTGGAATTCAGACCTGCTGGGGGAGTTATTACCCTGTCTTTGGGTGGATTTGGTCTGCACATGGGGGGCAGCTTTCTCCTGCTGCTGGTGTCTCCTGAATCTCATCTTGCCTCTGCACAAACCTTGTTCCCTCCCTCCAAACCAGCACTGCCTGTGAAATGTGAACTGTAGGAGGGTGGTGGATTCTGGAGGAATAAACCCAGTTCATGGCTCTACCAGCTAATCAGTGCCATTGTCAACAGGAATAGCGGCAAACGAGTAGGGCCAGGTGTAGGGCTCAGTTAATAATGCTGTAATTGAGAGTAGATTATCAGACCCTGACACAGGAGCAGGGCTGGGGGGAGATTTTCTTCTCTCTTTGTTTTTAGCTGTGTTTAGCTGTTTATGAAATGCTGCTTAGAATTTGCAGATGGCAGTCATCTTGTTCACGTGCCAGAATTATGGGAACTGCCCCCGGTGCAGTTGTGGTTTCTGTGGGTGCTTCCATAATGAATTACCCACGGAAAATGGTTAATATATCTAGGAAGAGAGCAGTGTCCCCATTCCTATCCGCCTGGGCCCAGGGGCACATTGTGTCCTGAGGGCTGAAAACAATGCTGGTATCAGTTAAAGACACCCTGTGAAATTTGGGCTCTAACACGTGAAAAGCAGGAATCAGAAGGTGGGAGTTTCTCTGTCTCTCATTAGAGAAGGCCTAAGAGCCATCTCAGCTGAAGAGAGGCAGACTTTTATTTTCTTTAATTACATTTTCAATTATTATTTGATGTTTTCTTTTTGCTAGAAGAAGCTCTCTTGGTCTTAGAACTGGTTTGATACTGAGAAGAAAGACTCATAAATATGCATTTAAAACTGCTCTAAATTAATTCCGGAGCAATTCGTTGTGGTTTTAGCTTCCCACGGACATTCAAGGAAAGACGTTTTTCTAGGTGAGGCAGTAACCAAAAAAAGACAAAATTTCACAGAAATGTTGAGATTATTTGGCAAGCCACCCCCTACCCCCACCAAGTTTCTCACTTTGAAATCACAGGCAGTTTCAGCGGTGATCAGAGTAGAGCATGAAGACTTAGTGCCATCCTGCTGGGGCCAAGAAACTTGTGGTAGCACCTACATACTCAAGCCAAAGGGGGCACACTGCAGATTTCACGTAGCACCAATGACTGGCCAAACAGGTGGTGTGGAAATTCACTGGAATATAGTATATTTAATAGAAGTGGGGGGGAAGACAACTCACTAGCAGAACAGGAGCAGTTCTCCCTAGACCCACACTTCATTGTTAATGAGTGTTTAGATTGCCTCTCCTGTATACTCAATGCCTCTTTTTATTCTCCCTGTTCTTAATTTTGCATTAGTTACACTTGAAGCTTTTTGTTTAGGCAACAGAAACATGTATCTCACTTGCAGCACTTCCATATTCCTGAGATGAATGTGGATCTGGTTTAGAAGCTGGAAAAAATCATTACTCTGAGATTCAGGGTCTGTTTGCTATTCCAAAAGCCTGTGAAAGAAGAGGGGTTGAGTCCCAATGATCAGGTTTGTCTGTGCGTGTGTGTGTTTGCATTCACACCTTAATGTGCATCTCAGTGATTCTGTTCCTCCCTCACCCCCCTTCCTCCGCCCAAGGTCTAATTAAAACAAGAATGCACCAGGCTGCCTTTTCCTCTGTTTCATCTCCTGATATTTTTTTGTTAAATCCACCAAGGAAATCTCCTGAAGTCTTTGAAGTCTTGGGGTGTGTGAATAAAGATGTCACAACGGTAGACACTGGGCTTCTTAATGAGGACACAAGGTTTGATGTTGGAACACTTCTGTGCCCAAAGGAAAGAGATGCTCTCCAACAGGCCCTCCCTTTCTCCCCTCTCTTTTTCTTTTTTTTTTGTATTCTTGCTGCAAGGGCCTAACATTTTTTTTCTCTTTTATAATTTTTATTCTGTCCCCAGCTTTCAAGGAGGAAAGGGATAAATAAGAGGAAATGTAGGGAAAATGCAGTTTTACAAATCCTATTGTTGTTGATGCCACTGTTTCTTTGTCCCATTTAATCTCAGAATCGTCTGAGGTATCAGCTCCATCCAGATTCCTACTCCCTCCTTTCCAGTCTGGCCCGAGGTACCAGACCCTCTCTCTGCCTCTGTCTCTCCCCCAGCCAAATTTCTGACTCTGGGAAAGAAAGTTCCACTTTATCAAGAGGAAAAATCAATTTAATATAACTGAGGGGAACATCTGATCCCTAGAGTAAAAAATTGCGACAACAGCTCCAAGCACTCTCTAGGAACTCAATTTGTTTGAAGTAATCTATGTCTGCTTTGAATTCACCTGCTAGATCCTTATCCCTATTGTTTTACCCTGTTGCATCTGAGAAGTCATCTTACAAAATCATGGACAAATAGAAACCAAGGAAACTTATCCCATGGTTTTCACCCACATCTAACCAGAACAACAGAATGCGATTAAGTCATGGCTGGACAACCTCTTGAGCATGTCAGTTTTATGGTGGAGAAAGGTCCTGTATTTCCTAGGAAAAAGACATTTTCCTACAGACGGGAAATGCCTTGGAGCCAGGTGTTCCCTTCCTTTTGCTGTGTGCTTTCTCCTGAGGGAACTGCTGGCTGTCTTGCTGCTAACCTCTCAGGCAGGGTCTGCACACACAGTGTCCTGTCACTACTGAGCAAAGTCCCTCTGTCAAATATGGGATCCCTCCTTTGAGCACTGTCCTTAGACCCAGCCACAGCATCCTGGCTGAT
Source organism: Cinclus cinclus (assembly GCF_963662255.1). NCBI lineage: Eukaryota > Metazoa > Chordata > Aves > Passeriformes > Cinclidae > Cinclus > Cinclus cinclus. Next base: position 10,627,852 of record NC_085057.1, read on the forward strand.
TTGCTCCCCAGTTATCTCCCATCACAATGAGTTTCATGGTGAGCTCCCTCCATGTCCTTCCCTCCTATGGACCATTTGAGAATCTCTTTACTCCTGTCATCATTACTCTGCAGGATCCTGCACCTCATCTTCCCAGTCTCTGATCCCCTTCCACAATACTCAGTACACTCCAGTGCAGAAGCTGAGCACATACAATGCAATCCTCCCAGACAGAAGGGACCTTTAGTGGCAGGGATGTTGTTTTGGTGCTGTTTAAGTGTGTGCAGGCTCCTGCTTTCATGCCCTGGATCACTGAGTCCCTGAAGGAAAACACTGCAGCCTTGAAGCCTCAGAAGTTCGTATCTTCATGAGAGGTGGTGGGGAGAATTTTCTAGTTTGTAGCAGAGAAAATAAACTTGGGGCAATGCTGAAAATCCAACCTGCTGGCTGCAGAAGCCAGTTTAGCTCCTGAGGATACTGCCTGTGTACTTTTTCATTAAGTTCAAGCATAGCTGGAGTTCCTGCTGCAAACCTCTGAATTTCAAGCTCAGCATGAGTCAGCCCCAAAGTGCTGAAATATTTAAGGTTGTTTTACACTCAGGAGCTAGATTTATTGACATAAAATGTGCTTCATTATTTTTCAGCAAAGAAAACCTTGAAATTTGGGGTTGATAGTGATGATGATGATGATTGTTTGAAATTAAGCTCTTTGCATCGACTGACCACATCTGCTCAGTTCCATCAGATAAGACACAATCTTCCTTCCCCATCAGGATTCCTCCTCAAAGCCTATTGTCTTCCAGCCCCCTCGGGTGATGCTAATACATTTTAACAGGGACGTGGGAGCACACTCACCGCCTCAGTTTGTACTTTGATTTAATTGTCTAGACCTGTGGGCTTTCCTTCCCACTGCTGAGAGTCGCTGGAGGAGGGAGGTGAGCTGTGAGATCCCAGCCTGGCTGCAAAGGGACCTGGCACAGCAGCTGGGCTGGAGGTCCCAGGCTGCGAAATACCTGAGCAAGTGCAGGCTGGGTGGTCTCATAGCAAGGGGAACGTGAGTGCTTTTATTTTGCAATTTTGTTCAGAGGGAAAGGTGGGTAATCAGCCCTTTCGTTCCCCCCTCTAAGAATGTCACAGCCCTCTTCTTTTTTCTCTCCTTTCAATAAAATGAAGTACATAGATCAGGTGATTCACTTTAATGGTTTATTTTGCACAAAGAGGGGGAGGTTTGTGCTGGAAAATAAAAGCATGATCTGAGCTCTGGCCCTTATGTTTACTGCTCCAGCATGCTGCAGCAATCAAAGGTGCCCACAGCTCCATTGCCAAAGGATGTGACCTCCGAGGCTGAGATTTGGGTAAGGTGTTTCTGTCTGCACTGTGATGCTCTCCATTCCCCAGACAGTGATTTATCATCAGACTCCACACTGACAGAATAAGTTAACACAGAGGCAGTGAGTGCTTATCCCAGGCAGAGGGGCAGGGAGACAGCTGGGCTGGTAGCCCATTACAGAGAGCTCTGACAGAGGCTGCCTGTCAAAATGAAGCCCATGAAGCCCCTCTCTGTCTGTCGAGCTCAATGCTTGTTATAATCTGGTCTTAGACCAGAGCTCTGACTTTGCTGTGCTGGAGACTCTGAAAATTCTGCAGAGTATCAAGTTATTTTCTTGAGGGCTGGCAAATTTTGAGTGTTGACAAATTTGATGTGTGAATGCTAAGAGCGCAGGTTGCCATGTGGTTTTATTTATTTACCACCCTCTTTGCAGGCTATGTGCACACCAAAAGCCTGGTCTGTAAACCCAGAAAAATCCCAGGGGAGTGCAGGGCCAAATCCCAGTTCACCAGCACTGGACAAACCTTGCCTCTGGATCTGATCATCCTTCACATCAGAGATGTGAAGCCACACAGATCCTGAGCACTGTTGTGATGATTGCATTGCTTCTGGTGTCAGACAGAGGATTAAGTCCTGCTCAGGTTTAAGGTCACCTCCTTTCCCAGTCTGGGTGAAGCCATCTGGTTTTTGTGTCACTGACCTTTGTCAGCCACCATTAATTCACAGAGGCTGGCAAAAGTGCTCTGAACTTGCTTTCTGCAGAGCCATGAGTCACTGCTGGGAGCTAGAAGGGTAATGGAAAAGCTGTTCAGTTTTGTTGTGATTTCTAGATCCTCATGAATAAACCCCTGCTCAGGTCCAATGAGATTGTTGCCTATAAAATTCCCTTCCTTTGATCCTGTTAGCCTGAGTTTCTAATCTGCATAGCACCACAAGCCAGCACTACCACAGCCCCAATTACCAGCTCTCGGTTTTGATTTTTTCATCGACCCTCTTTGCTCTGGTGTGCCAGCCTCCTTCCTTGGCTTTTCAAAACCATGCCCTTTCAAACACTTGGGTATTTTTTCCTGAAAGAACACAGTTTGCAAGCAACTCCTTGTCTACCTTATCATAAACCCAGGTAGTCCAGTGTCTTCATTCCATCTCATCTAAATAAAATTTTTTTGGTGGTAAGACATGCCTGGTTTTTACAACCTGACCTACAGCCAGACCTGCCAAAGTCTGCAGGAGCACATCTGCTCATACAATGTACCAGCATTCATAGCTTATGAAAATGATTGATTGGTGCTAATTGGAGACTACAGCAGGCTGACTCTGACTAGACACCAAGTGCCCATCAAAGTTGTTCTGTCAGTCTCTTCCTAAGAATAGGGGAGAGAAAATATAATGAAAGGTTCATTGGCTGGGATAAGGGCAGGAAGAGATCACTCTCCAGCTGACACCATTGGCACAACAGACCCAACTTGAGGAAACTAGTTTAACATATTATCAATCAAATCAGAGTAGGATAATGAGAAATAAAACCAAATATTAAAACTTTCTTCACACCACCCCCCCCCTCCCTGCCTCCTGGGCTTGATCTATCTCCTCCCCACCAGTGCAGGGGGACAGAGAATGGGACCTGCAGGAAAGAATTCAGGGCAGAGTGCAGGTAGAGAGAGCATCCCACTGCACATGCCATGGCCTTGTCCTGCATGTTGAGCCAGGAGCTGGGCAGGGAGGGAGTAGTGCTTTACACACCACTTAGCCTTCCTCTTGCCTGGAGCCCCGGGTCACCATGGTGGTACAAATGCCATTAAACTGCTCCAATCTTATTTGCTGAACTTCAGTGCTCCTTTGGTATTCACAAAATAAAAAAAAAATAGAAAAAAATAGAAAATAAAAAGAAAAGCAGAGTTTCTTCTGTTCATTCTGGAAAGCATTTTCTTTCCTGCTTTGTTGGTCGCGTGATTGTTTAGTTTGTGCTGTTATTTTAAAAGGTCTGTCAGGCAGCCACAGAGGAGGGAGATTTCCATGTGCCCAGCTGTGTGCCATGCAGAAATAACAGAAAATAGTTGAACTAAGCAGTCTGCCAGCTCTCCACAGCGAGGGAGTCAGCCATCAGAGCTGCTCTCTCCATGCTCATGAGTACAATCCCTAGTGATAGGGGACACTGCTCAAATGCAAGGCTCTCTGCCAGTGGAACTTCACTTCAGGAAATCCCATTTGGCATGGTCATTTCTCAGCAGCCTCATACTGTGCTTTCTCCCTTCCCTGAAGTGTTGTGCTGGTGAGAGGTGGGAAAGGCATTTCTCTTGGCTGGGTCTGTGGAGCTGTGTGGCTGCACCCCATTGTTTGGGTGAAGGGAGCAAGCTGTCAGAAATCAGGTCCTCAGGGCAGTGACCAGTGACCTCTGATATTGGAACAAATATAAATGGAAGGGGCCTTGGTTGCATAATTTATAATTAATCAACAAAATGGACATGGAAATAAATGAGGGGAAGGGCTCTGAAAGAGATGGGGGAAGCCAAGTTATTCAGGGCTGACCATGCTGCTGCCTTCCTTCTCCTTTGTCCCTGTGTAACTAGACAACTCTAAGCAGGACAGTCTGGGGTCAAAGATTGTGATATCCCACATTCTTTCTTCTGTCTTGTCTTATCTTTGCCTCTGTAAGGATAGCTGTGGACTAGTATTCCGGGTTTGACCTGCAAATTTCTTCCAAAACTGAAAGATTGTGGCAGTGAGCTGAGATCTCGTATCAAAGAATCTTACTATGTCTTGTGCACATATTAAGAGATGGGATGTAAATTAAATTGTGATTAAAGCATCTAAAGATCCTTTCCTGTCCCCAGCATTGCTGTGTGCAGTTCTGGTGACAGGATTGCATGTGTGACCTTTGCCATGTGGCACCAGACAGTGCAGGTGGCTCAAACTCAGTGTGAACAGGCACTCAGACCTCAGACCAAAGCACACCTGCTGTGCATCCTGAGAGAGCAAAGATGCACCTACAGAGACCTCTTTGGTCTTCCCAGGATCCATGAGAACAAGTGGAAGAAAAATGTTGAGCGGGCCTTGAAGTGTGTGGAGCAAACCCCAAAAGTGGCCCTTGCAGGCACAGACGGAGTGCAGCTGAAGCCAGTTGCACCTTCTGAGTGGGTGAACGCTTCCAAAACAGCCACAGCCTTGGGAGCAGGGAGGATGTGTCCTTGGGCAGTATTTCAGCAGTCACAGGTTGTCCAAGGTCCTTTGGCATTTTGGCCAGATGAGTGTAAATGTGCCAAACTCTTTTAGCAAGAACTTCTCATAAATGGTGACGTTGGGATTGAGCGAGTTGGCAAAAGATGTCGTGTTCAGCAAAATCCAGCTTCCCTTTTCTCCTTTAGAAATTATTGTCATTTGAAACATGGACAGTGACACTGCAAGCCAGACCAGCTGTGTCTGGGCAATTAACTCAAAGTTCAGATGAGGTTTGTTCACAGAATTGGGGTAGGAGGTGTGAGTCAAATGTGATAGTCACCACAATTTGAAAAAAACTGTGGCTCTGTAGAAATTTTACCAAAATCCCCTTGGAAGTCCCCTGCATGTAATACAAGGAGCAATTTTACCCTCTGGTGTGATCTCAAAACAAGCATCATGCTGACATTGGCATCTATGCAAGAATTAAAACCAGAAACCTTGCAAAGGCAAACCAACTCACTTCAGTCAGCCCCAGCAAGCAACACAGTGAACTTGCTTGGTATTGAAGAGGACACCGAGGCCATGGAACACCTGTATAGCATTTTTTAGAGTTGCATTATTACTTGTGTCCTACTTGCCTGGAAATACACTTCAGAAATACACTGCTTTTCACTTCCAGCATTTGCATTTATCTCCACACAACAACTTCTACACTTTCCCATTCCTCAGCTTGGGTCTGTTTCACATATCCTATGCCAGGGGCTGACCCAGCTGATATCTCTGTTTCTAGTTCTTTAGAGTGAATCACAAGCCTTCAACCTTTTACTGTTACTGTTTTTTTATTTTTCCAGAGCAGAATACTTTCAATATCCTTGGGGTTTTTATAAAACCTCACTAAGTAAAGAAGTGCTGGGCTGACACCCACCAAGTTCAAAATAGCAATAATTAGTGGAGGATGCTCCACTTGTGGGAGCCACTGATTCCCCTGGTGTGCGGAACGAGTGTTTGACTGCCTTCCCTAGAGCAAATATTCACATTGCCTGCTCCTGATCCTGACTACATCTATGTCAATCTGCTTAAAATACCACTGGCTGCATTGAGAGTGCAGGATGTGGGCAAGATGCTGTGGATGGCACCTGATAGCTCCTGCTTCCCACACAGAGAAAGCCCCTGATTCAAACCCTGCTCTCCCTCTTCCTCCTCTTCTCTTTTGGCAGCCTGTGTGGATGAAACTTGGATGTTTTATGCTGAACATTTTTCTTGCTTTCTGCTAACCTTTCTGCAACTTCTGGAAGTCTGATTCAGGCTTCCTTCAGTGCACCATTATTCCCCTAAAATTTAAGAGTGGGCTGATCATGTTGATATGCCTGTAGCTTGGCCTTTTCTCTGTATCAGACTGAAATAAGCAACATTCCACATTCCTCCTTCTCTAGTGAGCAGAGTTTCTGATGTCTGGCCTAGGGTTAATCATAGGGTTAACCAAGTCATGAAAATATATTCTGGGAAAATGCAGAAGATTTCTCGCTTGGTTGGACTGAGCAATCTTTCTTTTTTTAAATTCAGTGTCACAGGGCAGCCAGACAGATCCCTCTTTCACTGTCAGTCTCTTCTGCTGAGGGTCAGCAACATGATGTACTTCTCCTTCCTTGGTGTTTCAGGGCAGAGCAGAAAGCTGTAATTTGCTCTGATCCTTTCAGGAAGCCAGCTGGGTTTTCCCTTTGCTCCAACACCAGGTGAGGAGAAGCCAACCAGCAAAATCCAAAGCGCTACTGTGGCTCATCAGCCCAGATATATATGTACGTGCCTTCTCAGAGGGGCAAAAGAGCATTTCTTTCTGCACCATCTCCATGTCAGTGGTGAGCCAAGTCTGCCTCTCTGCAGCCAGAGCTCTCCTGGCAGTTTCTGGCCCAGTAAGGAGCAAATGGTGCCTTCACTGGGCTCCTGTGTCCCAGAGGGAGTCACTGAGGCTTGAGATGGGCCATACCCGAGTGCCATTGATACCTCTAGTCTGAGATGTTTATCTCTTTTCCTGAGTGAGAGTCCCTCTGGGAAGATTGATTACCCTGTAAAAGATAGTTTTAGACTATGTTTGACAGGGCTATCCAGTTCTGTCTCTGGAGCTCACTTACAGCTGCCCAGTTTTCCCCTTTCTTAGGCTGTTCTGATTTCTCCTGCCCCAGTCTGATTCCTGCTCCTTCTCATACCTTCCAACAGTCAGCTCCCATCCTCAGTAAGGAGCACTGCTCATTCACGCTTCGATGGGCAACTTGTAAGTCTTTCTATAAGTTTTAGGAATGCCTTTTGAAGTTGTTATTTATTCCCCAAGCTAGCTCATGTCACATTCAGGAGGGCAGCATTGCCTGTTGCCTTTCACGGTCAGCATCTGTATTTTGCTTAAAGTCTGTGTGCAGTAAGGGAGCCTTGATGGAAGCGTGCACAGTGCTTGGATAAATTAGCTGGTGCCTGCATGTCACTGGCAGCCTCTGGCCTCTGCTCACGTAGCTCAGCCCTCCTGCAGCCCCTGGCATCAGTGGGGGAGCAGCCACACTGGGTGTCCTGGCTCCAGGCTCACAGACCCTTCCCCGCACCTTTGGGAGGTGCTCAGTGTGCCAGGGGAGGGGGAGCTCAGGAGTGCGTGTCTGGTGTGGGCAAGCAGCACTGAACACCAGATGCCCTAGCCAAGAAGCTCATAGGAGTCCTCACAGGAGCTGCTTCCCCACCTCCAACGAGTTGTGACTTACAACTGTATTTAGGCTAATATCTATAAACCCACTTGGAGAATGGATGAGCCCAGGGCTAAAAGCCAAGGGTATGCAGAAGGGTAGAAAAAGTAAGAGGAGTTCTAACAGCACTCCAAATCATTACTTTATGCATCCTGAGCCCCTAATGACCCCGGGGTCTAGTGTGCTCTGCTGAGTTCCTGGCACATGGCACAGCTCACCCAGCCACCCTGCAGTTCTTCTGCTCACTGGGGCAGTCTAGAGATATTACAGAAAGCTGCTCCTTTCCAAAATGACTTCTTTTTAAATGGCCTTATAATATGGTAGGAGTTGATCCTTAATATCGCTTCTTTTAAATTGCCTTCTGCTCATCAGCTGTTCTTTAAGAGATGAACAGACATCTTCACATCCTGTCCTGATCCGCTGGTGGCTCTGAGATGCTGCCAAGCAGCTGCTGCCTTGCACAGCAGAGAGAGCTCTTTTCTCAGGGAGTGGGGGTGAAATCTGTAGACTTAAGGTTTCAAAGTACTTCCTAAACTTCTAGGATAAAAGCCACTGAAGAAATTTAAAATATTAGTGGTATTTTAAGAAAGTGTGTGGGTGTGTAGACACAATTAATTTTCCTTTTTATAGGCCTACGTGGAACATCTCCATCTCTGAGGAAGACGCCTGGATCTATGGAGTGTTGGCATCCCAGAGGAGGGCACTGCTCCATTCAAGTTAACAGAAAATGCCACAGAAATTAACAATGCAAGAACACTGTTGTGGTCAGGCTCTGTCACACAATAAATTATTGTACATGTGAGAGGAGGCAGGTTCAGAATCTCTCCATCCTTCCTGTGCTGAAACAGCTCTTGTTAAATGCACAGGGTAGCAGTCGTAGGGGATTCTTGTCATGTTAGTCCCCCAAGATCAGAGAGAAGCTGATGTGACTTGGAAATCACTGTGTAGGATTAAACAGCAGAGGGGATGTGTGCTCACACACACAGGCAGAGTGTCTGCTCTCATGCTATGCATCGTTATTGACACGCTGCACCTTAATGGCTATAATGTCAATGGCCACTTTGGGACCTTTACTCGCAGATTATTAATGCATTAGACCACAGTTTTTATGGGTTATTGTGTCAAGAGAGGAGGGGAGTGGATGCCTAAAGTACACTGGCAGAACAAGGATATTTTTTAACCAGGGCTGTGTTGTGCACTGTGAGTGCTGCACTTTAGAAATCATGTTTACTGCCCTCTCATACCTTCCTTCAGCAAGTGGGATCTCACTGCAGCTCAGAGGACAGCCTGGAAAAAATGAGGCTGCCAGAGAGGAAAAGGGAGTCTGGGGAAAGGAAGAGATCCTGGTGCCTGTAGCCAGGAAATTGCACATTGCTACCTGAGGCTGTGGGGAGATGATTTCCTGGCACTAGCCACCAATACCCTGAAACATGAAGATTAATAGGCTCTTTATTTTATTGTTAAGAACTGCAGGTGCTGCTTTTATTTATATAAATGTGTGCTGCTCTCCTCACTGTGGGCTCAGCCCAGGATGAATCCTCCCATGGGACTTTGGAGAGGGAAAGTTTCTCACGCTGCCTCTCTGCCTGAGAGCAAATGTCACACCGCAGGCTGGAACACAAGTGGGGAGATGTCACCAGAGCCTTTGAAGGTGATGGAAGCTGCAGGTGCCCAGTGCTGATCAAGGGACAGGTCCTGACATTTTCAAGGGCCTTTTTGAACATATCACATTTTACAGAGGAAAGTGAGGCAGATGTAGCAAGACTTTGGCTGATCTTTTTCAGGTAAATAGGATATATGTGTTTGCCAAAGCCCCGTTTGACAGGACATCATGTTTAAATGTGCTGAGAAGATAGAAGGGTAGTATAACATGTTCAGGCAACCTGAATGAAGGCCTGGGCACTGTGTTGGGGGAGCAGGGGAAGAAGGGGGGTCCTGAGAGCAGTGTGGCAGGAGCAAGGAGAACATGCATGACATTGTAGGGTTGGAAATGTCCTACCTGTCATTTAAACAATGCAGTTACTTCCAGGTGAAGAAATCCAGAAGACTGAGAGAAGGGCTCTTAACAAGAGTTTATTTCTGGCAGAAATTGCTGTCCTTCTTGTAATCACTGCTACTCCATTCTGTGGAGAATTGAAGCGCTTATCCTCACAGCCAAACTAGTTGTTGGGCAATAGAAGCAATAATCAGCCAGTTATAGAAACTAAACCCACATCACAGGCCCTTTTTCTAGGCATTAGCTCTAATAGATGGGCTGCAAAGGCATGGAGCAAGAAAAGAGGGGTGTGGAAGGCTTGAATCCATGGCAATGCTGATTCTCCAAAATCCTAGAGGTCAAGAGATGGCACTGTCCCAGGAGGGAAATTCCTCATCTGCAAACAGCTGTCATTACACTTAAGGCCCATGTCTTTCACTTTCTCAACCTCCCATTCTCTCAGTTTCATAGCTGAAGGAGGCCAAGAAATCCCCTTATTTTCCTGACAATGCTGAGTTCACTTTGACTTTCCTTCATGTCATATGTGGGCCATGGAAAGGCCCCTGCTTTTATTGTATGACGACACAGAAATTACTGAGTAATTACAGGATTATGCAGCACCCTGTAAAGTAAATGTTACTTCTTTACCTTTTATAGAACAAAAAATAACCATGTAATTACCTAGTGAATTAAACTGTTAAGGTCTCATGGTAATTATACATGGAGTCAAAAGCTCTGAGTTCTTCTGGTAGTTACAAGTAAAGAATTATCTTTCATTTTTAAACATATGCTGCAGTTGGATCCCAAAGCCTGCACATTTCCATTTTAATAACACTATGGCCTGCCCAAATGAGAAGAGGCATATGTCTCCCATCTGAGTGTGCAAATAGAGTGAGCATGTATATATAAAATAGATTGGACATATGCAAAACTGACCCAGGTTCATACCAGAAAAATGGAATACCAACAGAGGTAAAACATGATTAGTTGGATGATAACATTTAAAATTATGTTCAGTTTTCAAGCATTGGGATTTGTTTTCATAGGAAGCAAGTCAGTTTGATCCTATTTTCCACATGCTTGTGACTGTATTTTGAAAACAGACAATCAAGCTGTCCATCAGGAACCTTTGTCTCCTAAAGGAAGGCTCAAGACTTGCTGCTGTAGGTGGGCTTTGCCATGTTCCAGCAAGGAGGGGATGGCTGGGCTGGCTCCAGGGTCCATGAGCCCAAACACATCGATGGTGTGAGCTTGGTGGGTGGCCCTGCCCCAGGTGAGGAGGTTTTGGTTGTCTGTCAGCAGCAATAGGACAGAGCTCTCAGGGATGCTGGTCCAGGATCCAGACCCTCCCCAAACAGCCAAGGAGAGACTTTGTACCACAGAGCTGCAAAACGAGGGGGATGCAGATGAGCAAGGGTTTGCTGCCTTGTGGCAGAGCTCTTTCCTCTCAAAGCACTTTCAAGAACAGGTTTTCCTCTTTACAAAGTGCCACCAGAGACCTGGGTCTCTGCAGAGGTTGCTGAATATGGAATAAGCTGTATCACAACCACAGGCCATCCAGCCTCTCAGAGTGTACACAGTGGACAAGCATAAAAAAGGGCCATCGGACCAGTGATTGCAGGTGCTAAAATTCATTGTCAGATTTTTATTAAGTATGAGGATACGTAGCACAAAGGAATTGCCACTCTTGTCTGTATATCCTCTGCTCTGGTCTGCACTGGCTAAAAATGCCTTCCAGTTATTACAAGATTTGTTTTTTTTTTTTTTTTTTCCTTTTAACTGTCTGGCATAAGTTTTTCTTGTTTGATTTTTAACCAGAAAAAGACCAGACCAAAGTGTTGTTTCAGGTTGTCTTCTACTTTTTTCAATTTTTTATTTCCATTTTTTAGGAACATATTTTTTAAAATCTCAATTAACTTTAATCATGAAATAATAACCAACTTTGATATCCTTTCAGTTTTAAACTAGGCATTTTCACAGGTCCCAAAACCAGATACTCTGTCTTCATCATTTTAGTTCCCTAAATCTGAAAAACAAGATGTTACAATAAGCTTGACATTGTCTGAAGGGTGCAGCATATTCACCTCCAGCCCTTTGAATAAACATTGTGTGCATTTACTAGCTAATTTTTAAATTTGTTTTGAAATGTGCAGCATGTTGTATAAGCACCCACTTTGGTAATCCTGGGATAAAGTGCAGAACCAGGATACAGAAGTGACTTTTTATTTTAATGATGCTTAAGAGTGACATTTTAACTATTAAAATTGTGTCTGGTTTGCTATCACAGACCTAACTATTAGATCTACAAGTCATCCCTAGTCCAAACAGTAACTGCTCCAGGCACAAAATGAATTGAAGAAATTAACTCCAAATATTTTTATTTTGCATGTTTTTATTGTTTCGCTTTTAATATGATCAGCAATTCTCTGTAGCACTGTGTTTCATAGCATTCAAATCCTGCAGTAATGCTACCTGATGAATACAGTAATGTGCATTTATTTCAAAGAGTCATTTATATCCCCTGGTGAGTAGGTAGTCTTTGCTTTAGAGATGCTGGGGTGTTTTGGTGCAAACCGGATTTTTTACATGTGTTTGTTGCAGGGTTTTTTCCCCTCTCACGTCCATCACTTTGTAGTTGATATCCAGTGAATATTAAAAAGCCCCCATTGGTATTGGATCTGAAAAAGGTGGGGGAATATATTATGCTCCATCTCATTCCTCGTCTCTTGCGTATTGTGCCTTCATCCTGACATAGATTACTGCCAGCATTGTGCTCTCCCCATTCCTCTGCCTTAATAGCCTTATGTCTCATTGGAAAGGAGATCAAAGACACAGAAGTACCAAAGGGCTTACATTCAATTAACAGGAAAGGGGCAGGCTTTAGAGTGCTCAGCAGAAGCTCTGGTTGCAGCAAACTGCTGACTGCGGATCACGCACCGGAGCTGTCAGTGCCTGCAACTCCAGCCCTCCCCTGCCCATGAAAGGGGGTCTGGGAAGGGACATGGCACTTTTCTGTCCTTCCTGGCTGTGTCAGGGTGGGGAAAGCTGGAGAAGCCCATGGCTCTTCACGGGCATGGTCAGGAGGAGGAGGGGGTCTTTATCTCCCACTCTGTTCTTTTTTTTACTCAGAGCTGCAGACTGAAAACTCTGTTAGACCTTGACCAATGTATTGGACAACTTGAATTTTTAATGAGGAGTGATTTCCCACTGCTCTCTTACACAGATCTCAGAGTTAGAGGCTTAGCCCGCGGCAGTCAGGACTCCTAGGGCAAAAGCTGAGACTTTTGACCCTTTCTGTACATCTGGAGTGTATATCAATGAAATAAAGCCCCTTTCAGTGCTCAGAATAAACTATCTGCTTTTCCTTTCTCCAGGTATTTATGACATGGGGAAAAACTGAAAAGTTGTATATATGAGATAGCTTGTGATTAGGAGGTATCTGGGATCAGCCACTGCCACAGAAAACACAATACTGGGAAGACAAGAGACTTGACTCATTGTGACAGTCTGGGTTTAAAACTTTTCCATTTCTCTTAATGAAAGGTAGAGCGGAGAGTTGTAAAACTAGGAACTGGATGATAAACCTGTGGAGAAAAAAAGTAGAGAGTAAAAAAAGATGGGGGATCACCAGGAGTTTATTTTTTGAGCACTGCTGAAGTGAGAGAGCACATCCCATCCCCTACAGACCCAGTGCTCATTGCCATTAACTCCAGTTATCTTGAAGCCTCACATTTCCTGGGGTTATGCCTGTGATGTTTGGAAAAGACACGAGTCCTTAGCTTTGCATTATTGCTGGAATTCATTTTAGTATTATTTTTTAGATCCATGAGACAGCACGGATCCCTGTTTGTATTAAATCTCTCTCTCTCCACTGAGCTGATTGCTGAGATAACCTGCAGCCAGAGCTGTCTGAACTTATGTGACCTGGTTCCATCTGTGTACAGCCCTGTTTTGCATTCTCTTCCATTTACTTCTAATGCAAACCTTGCAGAGCAGGATGTTCCTGCTACATATACACAAAATCTCTTCCTAGGGATTCAGTACCTGCTCTTGCCAGGAATATTTTCAACTATTTTATGCTTCTAAAATTTTCTGCATTACTATGGGAGATGACCAACCCTCACACTGCTCACAGGTTAACAGTGCTATAAAGAGTGCAGCTGGTCAGTGGAATTGGAAAACACTGAAAAGGTTAAAGCATGCAAGTATTGCAGAGATTTCACTCTAAATGAGAGTAGCCTGCGACCTTCACTTAACCCTTACTTTAAATGATTGCAAATTAAGTTGGGTAACTTAGCCTGAGCTCTAAAAATCTAAATGTATTGAAAGATGAAACTACATCAAACAGCTTTCCATCACTGCCAGGTGGTGTTCTCTGACACACGTACACCAGATAGACATTTCTGTCTGTGAGCCTCACCCACTGAGATGTATTCAAATAAAGCCCCATTAACGTCCCCAGTGCTGAATGATATCCATGCATTTGTACCATAATGCAGCCATCCCTCTGAACAAAGGCACATCCAACCAAGGATCTTTCCAACGAGGTGGTTTTTGATCTTCTTGGCTTATACAGGACTTAGTGGTATAATATATGGTGTTTGCATAGCAATCAAAGCAGGGCTTTCAGCACTGTGAATCCATCACCTGCTTCCCATCAGCCATGCCAGAGCTTCCTTTACCTTCAGCAGACAATATCCAGTCCCCTGGGCTCCTGGGACCAAACGTCCTGACTAAATGGCCAAAGGTCACTGGTTGAATATAAAGAGAAAAGCACAGCAGCAATGCATCCTGTGGCACTCCTTGTCTTGACTTCCTCCATACTGTGACACCAGAGCAAAACCAGAGCTGGGGACCCACAGCCTCCAGGGAGAGCCTGCATGGGGTCCCCTGTGGGGTCACAGCTTCTGAGCTATCAGCTGTGCCCAGGAGCAGCAGAGCCACTGACACCTGCCTAGGCCCAAGGCATGGGATCCCCCAGCTAAGCCATCAATATTCCGTAGCTAAAGGTAGGAGCCCTGAAAAAGGCTTGGATTTGCACAACACTGTCAGCTCTTCTTATTGTTGTTCTTTAATGTGACCTTTTTTCTTTTATTCCCTGCTTAACTACCTGACCCTTTTTTATTCCACAGCAACACATGTGAAAGCAAAACCATTTACTGAGCTGCAAACCCAAGAATTTCTAATTTTTTTCAGCCACATAAGTCTGCATCCCAATGACATGAGCTGAAGACACACCTCCATAGAAACAACCCACAAAACAAGTTCTTTACTTCAGTAAGAACCCAATTCTTCATTAAATTAGTTGACATTGAGACAGTGGTGGGGAAATGATATATCCTGGGAGAAGTTCAGATTTGTTCAATATCATGGCCAAGTAATGGCTGCTCAGTGACTGAATTACTGGCCAAGAGGATACTCTACTTTCTGAATTCCCATGGAGATGGCCTGATTTCCATAGCAACTGGATTCTTTCTCTTGCCTTTCTCTTTAACAGGTAGAAACACACTTGAATCCTGAAAATGCTAGATTGTTCTGAGTATTATTGTATTTTTGGACACTAGAACACTTTCTGGACAATATGTTGAAATACAGGCTCTTTAATGATGTTTTTTGTGCTCTTCTTTAGAACTTGTATGACATTATCTTCCATCTGCTCTTAAGATCTGCTGTGATTGTGCATAAAGCTTTCTTTCTTTCTTTCTTTCTTTCTTTCTTTCTTTCTTTCTTTCTTTCTTTCTTTCTTTCTTTCCTTCCTTCTATCTTTCTTTCTTTCTTTCTATCTTTCTTTCTTCTCATTTTCTTTATCGTTGTTCCATTATTCCAGTTTTCTTTTGGATAACCTGCAACACAGAGTGATGACTATTGAAGAAAGCTCTTGGGGGGAAGAGAATATTGATAATACTAACCAATAGCAATATCCAAATCCTATGAGATGTATTTCTACAGAGTCCAACCTCTGCCCCAAAGATGAATTAAAAATTAGTGCCATTATTCAGTATGTCAGATTCAGATAGGAGATCATGTCAGCAGTAAGTGAATACATTATTTTTCACCTATTTATGGAGACTTTCAATGGTTTTAGGTTTTGATTTTATATACTAACTTGAAGTGTCTCTTTAGGTCTCTCCTTCCTCAAGTACATCTCCACTGCTTCTCCTTGCTAGACTGCAGCTGAGTAGAAAGAATAAAACCAACCCAGAAGAAGTTGTGGGGTTAACTGTGGCATTCCTTATAGACACTATGAAGGAAATAAAAGTGGGCAGACCCTGCAAACCATATCCCCAAAGATCTGCTGAAGACACAGACAGGACAAGAAGTCATGGAAATAAGGTTTTGGATAGTAAAAAGACATCAGTCTGATTCCTTAAGGAAAGAAGTGTCATGGACATAATGAGCCATGTCTGAGAATTACAGGTACCTAAGGTTGTGTTTTTGAGGGACCATAGAGCTGGTGTGGTCTGGAAAGGACCAGGGTTATGGCAGTCTGCCATAACTGCCCCAATGAATTGTACAAAGCCTTCTGCATGGCAAGGGGTGCTGACACAGTCAAAGGGAGGGCAGCAAGAGGTGATGAGTGCAGATCTCGTGTCTGCTAGGATGGATAGTTGGTGAAAGGCATTTCTGGCAAGTGAAGCCATTTGGGAATCCAGGAAAAACTTCAGTGTGTGGGTTGCAGAGAAAATGAGAAGTGTTGTTACAGAGCTGCTTTTCCTTTAACCGCAAATCACAAGAATGTGATGCCTGCATCGAGGATGAATTTCACCAATATCCCTTTCAGGCAGCAGTCTGGCCCTTGCCCCAGCCCTTTCCAGTTCCATCTCTCCCTGAGCACACACTGGCCTCTTCCCCCGACCTGGCAATTAAACAGTCAATTGTGGTAGCCTGTGACACCAGGAGAGCATCCTGAGGGCTTGACAGCACTTTGCCAATTCACTGACCTCTGTTACGTTCTGAACCACAAGAGGTTACACCCGAAATCAGACTAAAAAATTGACCGATTTTGCTGTAACCCCCAGCCTGACCTTACATCTGAGTTTACATTTTTAAATCTCACCATGAGCTGCCAGCTGACATCCTCCCTCTCCCTGCAGCTCCTGCACAGCTGTTCAGTGGCCACTGTCTCCCTGCATTTTGCTGCCCCCCAAGCCTACACACCCTTGCTCTCGGGAGTTCCAGGTTCTCTACCTTGGCAGCATTCCTCTTCTCTTGCCTGCCCTCCTCTCCTTACTCTCCTGATCCCTCCCCAGCTGATGTCAAAAGCCACAGAGGAAAACCTTGCAAATGCAATAGATGAGAACAGTAGAAGAAAGGGGGATGTTGGAGGGGGAGCCGAGGAGGGAGCTCCCAGGGCTCTGTCACTTTGGCTGCCTTCAAGGCCATGTGGAGAGAAAGGGAGGGTGGCACTGGAGCTGGAGCAAAGCCTGGTCCTTGGCAGTGGCAGGAGCTTAATCACCTGTGACCTCCAGAGCACTTAGTGCAGATGAGGAACATTCAGACAATCACATTAGGGTTGTTGTGGGGAACATTCAGATGATAAGATTAGGGTTGTTGTGGGAACTGGAATGGCTGTGTGTGTGCTGGGATAAAGGCTGAGCAATGTGGGGTGGGAAGCAGCTGCCTGTCACCAGGAAGGGGATCACAAAGGTGAAGGTGCAGTGCTTAGTACTCCCTCCACAGCATCTGTGACTCCCCATGAGCACCCCAAGAGCAACCACAGGAAAATTGTCCTTTGGGCTTTTTTGGGAATATGCCCATAGAGGGCACTGAAATGTCAACAAATTTTAGAGAAGACATGTTTGGGTCAGAAAGACCGACACAGAAGGCCCAGGCCTCTTCCCCTGCCTCTTGTAGGTGTGTCACTTCCGAACTAATGATGGACTGCTTCTTTTTTACTTCCCCTGTCTCTCTTGAGAATGCAAACATCACTAGGAGATGGAAGAAATGGCTTCCCCTTCCCGTTTGCTAGAGGAACAGATGGTCCCACAGATGATTTCTCCTTGCTTCCCTCTGTCAGTAAAAAAATATATAGGCTAGCTCTGAGAATACCATTTCTTGGCAAAGATGTCCTAGAAAGTAGCAGGGAAATTCCCAGTTCTGTACTTTTAAGCTTCTCTAGCCTCTTTTTAAAAAATGTCTTTAATTCTGCTGATAATGACAAGGTGCACAGCTGCAGCTGTGTTTAGTTACTCAGAAGACACATGGAGTGCTCAGCTGATGCTGCCAGGAACCTGACCTCAGGGGATACCCTGGAGCTCTGCCCTGCACACGGGGGACAGCATTCACCTCCCTTGGGGCCGGCCAAGCAAACCTTTCAGATCAGATCAGTTCACTGTGGGGCTGCTGTGTGTGCACAGAGGTGTGGTGGAGATAACAAAAAGCCTTGGCTGCCTTTCTTTCCCGGTGGCTCTGCTTCTCCTGCTCCCAGCTATTCCCACTCATCCCTAGAAGACCAGCAGGGAGGAGGCCCATTAGCAGCAGCTCTGCTGCAATGTCTCTTTAAAGGAAGTGTCAGGAAAAAAGATTTACCTGCAGGTTTAGGAAGACAATTATTGTATGTTAATTAAATATGAAATGACACTTAAGAGCATATCCATTGCTTTAACAGTGACTGTCTCTAATAATAATAATAATAATAATACTTAGCACTTACACAGCTCTCTCCATCTATACAGTGCTTCACAAACATTAGCTAATGAATCCTCACAACCTCCCTGCGAAGCTAAAGAGGCTGCTGGCATGATGGGGAGTGGGAAGAAGAGATGTATCAGGGGAATAACCTCCTCTTGGCCTGCTGCTAATGCTGCTGCTTTCCAGGCTGCTGTGGGCTTCACTCTCCCTCCTTTCTCTCAGCATTTCTCTAACTGTGCTTCCGTCCAATACCATGCAACAGGCAGGTCAGCAGTACAACCAGGTGGTGTCTGTGGTCACCACAGGAGCAGGCACTGAGCTTCCCTGGCTCCCAGCACGGAGCTCAGAGTCCCTGTTTCATAGCAGCAAGTCCATAGCACCCAAACCTGCTCCTGCCCCACCTCTTTTTCCTCAGGGCTCAGCAATGGAGCCCCAGCATAGGTTTGCCTGAAGCTTGAGCTTTGGTTGTGGCTGTGAGAAACAAGGTTCTGGCTTGGACATAAACATCTGTAAAATGCACATGTCCAGTACCAGAACTGAAATAGTCTGGATTTTTGCAAATCAATTCTGGTGAAGCCATGCCTTTCCTTCAAGTTTTACTAGAGAAACCAAGAAGATTCTCACGAGCCTATTTCACTTCCCCAGAGTGGGATTTTTGAGCTGAAAGCCCGGGACTCCTAGACAGCTCTGTAGGAGTTGGCCTGTCTCCTGCAGATGCGCTTGCCTCACCCTCTTTGAGTTCATTACATGATGACCCATCCTTTGAGACCCCCACTGCACCCGGAGGGGACCCCAGATGCTACACTAAGTCTATGTTTCCTGACATATTTACATTTTCCTCACTACAGGTACCAGTGATTGTGCAATGTCTCTGCTGGAAAAGTCAGGAGAGTGATAAATAAAAAATTCATTCTCTCTACAAGAAGTGGACTTAACTCTCCAGAAATCCCAGCACCACACTTTGCCCTCCCTTGACAACCCTCTCCTTCCTCCATCTCCCATGTCAGGCCCAGCTCTGCCTCTGCTCTGGCTTTTAGACTTTTAGTCAATCCAATTTTACCTGTTTTTCCAGGTTTGAAAAAGCACTAGTTTCATGTCCATCCCCTCTTCCACATCTGGGCTGCTTCACCCTAGCCAGGAGCCCGTGGCAAGAGGGAGATGGGAGCAGTAGATCAAGTCTGTTGGGAGGGAAGAAAGTGATTATTCATCTCTTTTTAGGGTGGGGTTTTCTGCACAACCCTCTTCCAGACCACTTTTTTTTTTCCCACCCCAGCTCATTCCTCTTAAAAAGGCCATAAATATTCAAAATATACTTGCTTAGATTACCAGCCATACCCTAACAGCTTCAGCACCTACAAAGCTGATGCCTGTGTGTATCCACTAAGCAGTTGTCAAACTGCATTGCTTGTAACATTTAGGGTTGGTTTGGAAGGATGTCTCAAGGCTACAGCCTACAAAACAGTCTGTATTGGCCAAGGGGGAAAAAAAAGACAACATGACCTAGAAAATCTTGTCATCTTCAAAGCTCACTGATTCTGCTGTTCTTTATTTAGCATTATAAGCCCACCAGATCCATTTCTGAGCAATCAAAGAGTGTTTCTGTCTTCCAGAAAGGTCTCAAGCAAACTTCTGAGTTTGAACATGCTGATATTTTTAGATAGTCCTAGTCAATGCCAGGCAACAGTAGTCAACACCAGTGATTTCAGCTTTTTTCCCAGCTAACTCACTGGTAAGCTTCTTGGGGTTGCATTTAGATGTGAAAAGCACCCACACAGAGAGGGTGCTCTCTTCAGTTAGGTTGAATACCAAAGGTTACCTCCAACATTCAGCAGAATCTGGGTCTTTCTGCACAGATCAGTTATCCTGGTTTTATCCATCAAAGAGCCCTTGATAAGGCAGTGGAAAAGAAAAATTTGTGTGTGAGAGCTCACCTGTCCAGCCCTAAATGTACAGTTCATGGAAGCCAACCTCCAGTGTTTTATTTAAATATCAAGTAATTTATTCATGCCTCAGTCTTCCCCGTTTTTGTTTTGGCAGTGCAGCTCCTTTCCCTGGGGCTTTGGGAACATCAGGTGATGCCAGCAATTCTGGCAGCCTCCTTCAGCACAGGCAGGTGACAGGTCAGTTGTGTTTGAGCTGAGTCTCCAGCAGCAGGATCATTCAGTTGTTTCCATGTGAGTGGCTTCCATGTATGAAATGACTCCACTGCCCTGTGCATGGAGGAGAGCTTCATGGTGCAGACCTGCTTATTTGCACCTGCACAGCACAGGGAGCAAAGGGCACCAGATCCAATTCACCCAGAACTCATCTTTCAATCCCCGGGAGATTCCCCCAGGTGAATTCTACTACCTATGTGGTCTGTAACTGGGATCTTTCTCCTCCTTCACTAGTTAAAAAATTGGCCATTCCCTGAGAGCAGATAATTTTTTCTTAATGGTAGCCATCTCTCAGCACATACTTTGGCTGCCAGCTTTCGAAGGTAATTGCATTGTTATTTAGGAAAGTCAAAGGTGCATTCTTCCAGAGAGGCTCTGGCTGCAAGCAGGTGTGGGGAGGGCTGACCAGAGATGGTTTTGCTTGCTCCTGTTAGGGCCAGGTGTCACTGCAGGCAGCCAGGAGACAGGGATGGATGTATATCCCCCACCCCACTCCCCACTCTTTCCCTCCCCACAGAGGAATATGTAAGAAGTCATTTGCTGAAAAATAAAGATGGTCTGAAAGTACAAAACACAAAATGTTCCTTTTTCTGATAAGAATGTGATGTCACAAATGACCTTATTAAAAAAAGGTAAAATGCTTGTTTACTTAAAGCACTTGTTCAAAGAGAGCAAGTGAAAATGTAGCTTTTGGGTATTTTTCTTTCTCCTTTCTCTTTCCTCCTAAATGAGATTGAAATACAGTTTCACATTTGCAAGGCCCAGTGCCCTTTCTGCCAAGAAATCCATTGACAGTCCAATCAACAGACATGTTCTGGTTACAGGAATCAGGCATCAGTCAAACGCTTGAAAGCAAGATCCAGCAAATGCAGCAGATAATAGTATTGAAAACAGCCAGTGGGGGAGATGAGAAAGTAATTGGAGTGCAGGTAAGAGCTGGTGTAAGCAGGATGGATCGGCATATTGCTGACACGTGGAAGGGAGGAGGTGGAGGGGGAGAGCTAATGAGAGGGGTAATTCTAATGATAGAAGTAGTTCAATGTGTCAGGTTTTTGTTTTTTGAAGGCTGAGAGAAGGATTTATTTGTGCAGAGGCAACTCAGCCCATGGGATTTATACACCACTTCCAACACAAGTCCTCGCCAGCTTCCAGAGCTGGCTCAGCGCTGGGATTTTGCAGGTAGAGCCACAGTAAAAAGCTGTGTGGCGTCACTGGGGAGGACTGTGAGGCTGGACTGACCCTGGAAATGCTGGAGCAGATGTAGTGAGGGTTTGCAGGGGGATCAAGGCAAAGGCCTTTGTGGCAGCCCAGGGCAGCTCAGAGCACCCTGGGGGACTCATTACCATGAGCAGAGCAGCTCTGGTCTCTGCGTGAGCAGGGGCTGCATCACTAAACACAGTCATTTCAATCTCCACAAGCCCTAAAATCTGCTGATTTCATCCCAAATGTAAAAATCTAAAGAAGACAGGAGTGAAAATGAACAGAATAGAATTTGATTGTATGGACTATATATCCTAATTTATTCCTGAGCCCTTGCTAGTAAAATACCCAGGCTCTGATTAGAGTGGTGAGCGAAGAGAATTACTCACTTCCTATGGTTAACATGACAAGGAAATTACCTGAATTTCTTGTAAATCTGTGATCCTCTTTTGGGACACAGCACTAGGGAAATGGCAGAGAGGGGCTGTTGATCTCTTACCCTGTGGTATGTATTCCCTCACACTGAGGGTGAGTTCACCCTACCTACATCACCCTGGCCTTTCTGAGTTATTTCTGCATCTTTTTAGATTCACTTTCTCTGTCCCACTGCCCCAAGCACTTGGCTGTGTTTTATATCCTGGCCCAGGCAGGGCTGTTTTCAGGAGCTGCTCCATTGTGTGCTGTGCTTCATTGGAGGTAGAGTGGAGAAAGGAGCAGTGGGGCTGGCAGAAGAATTAAACACTCTGTAGAGACAGCACAAAATATTCCAAAGTAATTCGGATCCAACTTGAGCAAGTGATAAATGAGAGCAGCATGGCAGTGACAGGTCAATCAAATATTTATAGAACTTCATCCATTAGCATTGCAGCAGCAGAAAGGAAGCAATGAAGTCTGGGTGCTCCAAGACCTGCCAGGGTACGCAAACTTCCCCAAAATCTTCAGGTGTGTGTGTATCTTCTGACTTGTCCTGGAGGGGCCAGGTAGTTGAACTAAAAAGATGTTTGGATTATGCAGCACTGTGTATTTGAATAAATTCCTGTGATATCCTTGGGGGGATGAATGTATGCACATACTGGTGAGGAGATTCTTGTGCCAAAATGATGGGAAAGATGAGTGCTGTGTGAGGGTTGTACATTGGTGTGTACACACTGGGAAAGGGCACGAGGTTTTGCAATACTCTGGAAAAGCAGTTGCTACAATCAGTAAAATGCCAGAAAAGGTTAAACCACAACAGACAAGAAATCTTAAGAACAGAGTGGAATTGGAATGCCTATTTTTAGGATCACATGATATGATTTGATTAATATTTTAGGAGGCAGTTATCATATGCTAAGAAACAGAAGGATTATTACTAGCATCCCAACATGACTGCTTTCAGGGTTTTTACAGGGGAATCCTATACAAATTTCTCCCTTCTCACCTATGACCAGCTCCATAAACCAGGGACATGGAGGAGTTACACGTGGATGCACTGGAAGGTGCAAAGGGCTGTGGAGAAGCTATTCATTTGATTTCAGCAGTTAACTGGAAATGCACAGTGCAGCCCGTGCTGAGGCAGGAGCACACTGCTGAGGCAGGCAGACACATGCAGACACAGAAATGCTTAGCTGGGACCATCTCTACAGTGCTCCCAGACACTCCAAAGCAATCCAGCAGCAGGCTGGGGAGGAGAAGGACTAGCCTAATCTCCCAAGGGGTTAAATAAATGTTTGACTTCCAGCACAGGAAGGATTGCACTGAAGTCCCCCCTTTGACCTGTTGATGAGATCTGTGTGACCAGGAGCCATTCCAGCCTGGCCACATAAACGTGCATCCTGCATCCCTTCTCAGGGTTCACAGGGCCATTCTCATTTCTTTGAGCAGTTTGGGCTGCATTACATGTGGTCTCCACCTAAGGGCCAGTGCTTCACCAGGGACTGGATCTGGGACTCTTGTGATCACCCACCTGATGCTTTTCATCAAGAGCTGAGTTCCTGTGAATACAGGAGGAACGTGGGAAGGGAAACAAGGTCTTTCTTCTTCATTCACTGTTCTCCTGACAAAGTTTCACTCATCTGGACTGGGAGCAGTAGGGACACCATGTGTCAGAAGCAACCAGTCAGCCAAGGGGGATGAGGCAGGGCCTGGCACTTGCCAACAGTCCATTTGCTGAAAATTGATGATCCAAAGTTGCATGGGGAATTTGTATGAATGGAAGAAAAGACAGCCAGTAGTTAGGATTGGTGGGTGAAGTGTCAGCAAAGAGAAGAAAGGGATACTTTGGTGACAGTGATAAATGCTAGCAGCTTTGGGTCTCATCTGGAGGAGCGAATTGGAGCAGAGACTTTGTAAGAGAAGGAAGGAAGGAATAAAAAGACAGTGGTCTGATGGATGCTAGAGAGGAAAAGGGGCCAGAAAATGAAAATTCAGCAGTGTGTTTTTAGGGGGGTGATCAGAGGCAAGTCAGAAGGGTCATTACCCAAGGCTGAGGGTGTCATAACTTTTTTACACCCCCAGGAATAAGCCAGCATTGGGCTTGGTGGTACATGGAGTCACCAGGCACCAGTCCCTGGAGAATGGGACACCCATGTGCTGGGCACCATGAATGAAGCTGCAAAGCCCTTGGGAGCAGCCATGGGGTTCTCCTGGGTGATCAGCACAGATGTGAAGGGTCTGTGCCTCTGGGGGGGTGCAGAAGCCCTGGGGTCACCACTGGGAATCAGGGCTGGAGTGCCAGGGCAGTCCTGCAAGCAGGGACCAGCACACTAGCCTCTCAGGGCTGCTTTCTTTCCCAGCCAGCCCAGCAGGTTTGTCTCAGGGAGGAGTTTGCCTACAAACCAAGTATGAGCAATAACAATTGGCCATTTCCAGAGTCACTTCTCTGACCCTCACCAGCATTTCAAGACGCATCTCAAAATGCAACTGGCACCTCTACGCTGCCAATTTTAGAAACATTTTGCTTTGGAGGAAGGACTGGAGCACAGAGGTGATTATCCCTCCCCTCTTGGCAGCTTCAGGACTTGTCCAGCTTACAGGGAATGTCAGAGATGTACAGCATGTAAAAGATCTCCAACAAACACTCTTTCCCAGAGACTGGAACACGCCTCTGTTCTCCTTTAGACTGTGGAGGATCTTTACCTCTTACAAGAGGAAAGATCCTGGCTGAGATAACTCAGACATCCATCTAACAGGTCCTGAGATAGTAACACCAGAGACAGAGACTGATTCTGCTGTCAGCAGTGTAGGAGGGGAGCCAGTGGAGTCAGTGGGAGTTGATGTTTACTTCTGTTGTGCTACCTCACATGGACACTGATAAATGTTATGAATTTTAAAAATTGAGATTCACATTAGTTTCCTTTAACTCATTTTAGATTTTCTGCTGAGCTTTATTAAGTGGCTTTTAAAAGCAGTTTAGCCTCTACAGCTCTTACTGCAACAGCTCTTACCTCAACAGCCCTGCCTCCCAGCTTGCCAAACTCCAGGAACAAAATTAATCCATGGAGGCTCGAAGAAGAGCAGGAGGGCACTAGGGGTGAAGTAGACAGTCCATTGTGTGGGGGAGCCTTGGCAGGGCAGGGAGATGAAAGATAATGGTGTAAGGAGGTGTCAGCTGTGCCTCGAGGTCAGTTTGGACAAAGGTGGCAGGTCCTTCAGAGGACTGTGTCCTGGGGCATCATGCAAAGCTGAAGATCCAGAGATATTCCAGGTCTCCTTGAAATACAGGTAGAGGAATATTGATGCAAGAGTCGAGTTTCCTCTGTCCTGCAGAACCATACAGGTAGGTAGGTCTAGGCATTTTCAGGCAACAGATCTGAGCTGATCTCCTGCATATTAGAGTAACTGAGGATTAGCTCCAGTGGGTTGAACTCAGCATCCTCCTGATTTTTAAGGCCTGATCCAGATTTCCCTGAAGTCAGTGAGAAGATGCCAGCTAACTGTTCTTGGATCAGTCTCTAAATGCCTTGTTGTAATATCCACAACCTGCAGTAAAACAATCCACATCTGTCTTGTTCCATCCTAAACTCTGCTTGCCACCCGCCATTTAATTTTTCATGACACTAATATAGTTTTTAATAATGCCACTGCATTTTCTTGACTAAAGAGCCTCTGGAGACCCTGTGTGAAAGAATAGCTTCCCCATCTCTTCTTCTTCTTCTATACACCCTCAGGTGTATCTGTATCATAGCTAGCCTTTCCTAAACATCTCTTCAAAGACACTCACAGCTTTGCCTCCTCTAATCTTAGATACATATTTTACATCACTAAATATGCAGTTACATAGTAAACTGGTGGTGAGAGATATGCAAGTGGAAAATTTCTGTTCTGGTGGCTAAAAATCAGCAATCCTGCCTCAGGTCTCCCTGACTGACTGGAAACTGAAGCAGGGGGAAAGCAGGCCCAGTATGGACAGAAGAGTAATAGTGATTTATGCGAGGCAAGCCTCTGAGATAGTGATTTACTCCTTTGGTTTTGTTTTTTTTTGAGAGATGACACCACACATCTGAAGGACTGGAACCTGGAGAGATAAAAGTCTGAGTTACTATAAGCAACCAAAGAGGACCAAGTGCTCTGGAGTGGGGCTGTGCCTCCAGGGACATAACTCTCCGCCCCTATCGGCAATTCACTTTTTTACTATTGATTATAACAGAAAGGGAGAGATGGAAAACTCATGTAATTCCCTGTCCTTGGGGTTGTGGCCTGGGGGAAGTTGATGCTGTCTAATGTAATAAGGATGTGGTGCAGCCTGGATCATCTGGGCTCTCCTCTCATCCCCTGGGTGTTGTGTGTAAGTGAACACTACAGAAAGGAATTAGAAGTCCCCTAAAAGAAGAAGGAAAAAAATAAACTAAACAAAGGCCAGCTGATATTTCTGCTTTCTTTTGAGTGATGACTGACTTTTCATCAATGCTCTCATGCCACTTTGGAGAAAGATTGCCCAGCAGAAATGTGAGGGGATGAAGCTGCTGCTTTTCCATCAGGGCAGGCTGTGCTCTGGGGAA
Source organism: Cinclus cinclus (assembly GCF_963662255.1). Lineage (NCBI taxonomy): Eukaryota > Metazoa > Chordata > Aves > Passeriformes > Cinclidae > Cinclus > Cinclus cinclus. The sequence continues at coordinate 10,653,981 of NC_085057.1, forward strand.
GGGGTGCAGCAGGGAAGGGGTGACAGCCATGGGGATGAGAGGGGAGGCTGAGAGCAGGTTTGCAGCAGGCAGGTGCCTCTCTGTGCCAGAGCCATACAATGGCCAGCGCAGCACATTAAAACAACCTTCCCAACCCAGTGTGTGCACGTGCTGTTCCTGGTGCAATGTCACACAGAAATGAGACAGTGCTGTGACATTCACTTGCTTCAAGCTAAACCAGGCCTGACATACACCCTTCACTAATTCAGCAAGGAGCAAAATTAGCCAGAGCTGGAGGGTGGCCCAGGAGCTGGGTTGGGTGCAGCTGTGCCCAGCCTTCACCCTGCTTTCCACCTTGCACTGCACAGCATCTTTCCTCAGAGCCCATGTCTCTCAGGATATAGAAGTGTGCTGACTGCAAATGTGGGCTGGCATGGCAAGCAGCCGTGGCAGGTGGGAAATGGATATATTGCATCCCAAGATGATGCATCTTCCCATTCAAATCAGCTCACCAGTGCAGATAACCTTATGTCTGCAGAGAGCACTATTTAGATGGCAAATTTTATTCAGATGGCATCTGAAAGTTATTTTTTATTGAATTCAATTTTAATTAATCATGTTGCCAAGCGTGGGCTGAAGTGGCCTCTGTTTTTAACTTTTTCTCCCCAGAGTGGATGTCCTTAAACTCCTTCCTATAATGATATGGATGTAGCTTGCAAAAAGGCAGTCTGGATTTATTATTCTGCCTCTTGCCTTGTTCCTTCTGATCCTAGAGAGAATATTACAATGACTGTTGTTTAGAAAATTAGTCAAGTGAACTGTATACTGTATTCTCTTTCTGTATCACTTCTTATTAGGGAAAAAAAAAGATAATATAGTTCCCTCTCTCCCCTCCACTCACCCTGCATTTCATCCAGAGCTCATGTAAGGAGCATTTCAATGGACTGCTGCAGCCTGCTTGCAAAAGGACTCATCATATCTGAAAACCCCGAGGATAACTCTCGACTTCTGGTGCAAAGTGCAGCAAGCAGTTCCATATGCGTGCACGAAGATGGTGCTGAGATACCAATGCACAGGTGCTAAAGAAAGAAACCTGTCGGGGTCGCTTCTGCGCTGCACAAGCAGCAGCTTGTCACCTGCCTCACTTTGGAGCTCTGCCTCTGCAGCACTCAGGGCTTCAAATATTTCAAACACACCACTGCCCTTTCCCTCTGGGTCCAAATGATCACACTTCTTCAGCTCCACGTGCTCCATTTGGTGGGTCCCAAAGCAGAGTGGTGCTGTAGCAGTGAGATCACCTACACAGATGGATAGATAGCTCACATACTAAAATAAAAAAATTAAAAAATAGAAAAGAAAAGAAAATATATTTTCCACCACCAGCTGCAGCCTGGTAACAGGAGGCTGCCCACTCCAGGTGGTCTGTGCATGGTATTTGGAGATCAGAAACATGGGAGGACTGTAAATGGGGGCACGTACAAGGTAGCTGACCTCTTTAGCAATGTGTGGACAAGGCGTCCTGCAGCCTGGTTAAAAATATTGTCAAAATTAAGCAAATTTGTAGCAGGTAAAAAGCCAGAAATATCCTTGTAAAACTTTATTGCTATACAGTTAATAGTGGATTTTGCTTGTCCGTATGGACTAGCTAAAAGAAGGAATTTTCCCAAATTCAGTCAATTTATTGCACAGGGACCATTTTGAAAGAATATCTGACAAAGGAATAGATGAGCCTGTTATGAGAATAAACTCCCAGACAACTGAAAGGACAGCCCCAAGGAAGGCCAACCTGATGAGAATGGAGAGCTATTAAATGAAGATACTCTTTTGTACTCCAAATCCAAATATATCTCGTGCAAGAGCAGAGCTTTCTAAAACAAATCCCTATGATAGATGAAGGATTTAGGCACAGCCAGGTTGTCTGTTTAATGAATTCCCTGCATTTACCCCACTGAGGGAGGAAAGCCCAAACACTGCTGTTCAGAACCTTTTTCATGTGGATTAGAGCAACCACAAATGACAGAAGACTAATTTTGCCTTGTTTCCCTCCTTCACAGCTCATCTGTCCTACTTTTTACTTTTAAAGGAATGAGTAATTTTTTAAAAACCCTCCAATATTTATGGATGCTCTGGTTCTTTTACACTCACTGACTGTATGTGAGCCAAGAACCTAATTACATATTTTAGGCATATATGTAATTCTTTGAATGAATCAGGAAAGCCTTGACTTGGAGAGAAGAAAGATGGCTCAAAATGAAGCTATATGCCCTTTCCTGTACTGGGCCATGTCCTATTCTGAAGGGACATTTTTTGTCAGGGGTTTTATCCCTTTTCTGGTTCACTCCTGCATTAAGCCTGGCCTGTTGACAGGAGCTTTAGGAACTGCTGGGAAAAGAAGGCTTCGTGGATTATCTGATATACCACAGAAAAGAAGAAAGGTAGAGATCATCCAAGAGGATGCCATTTGGACTGCATGGGGTGTCAGCCACCTTTCATAGGGTAACAAGCTGAAATCCCAATTTTCAGTCATTCTTTCTTTGATTTTATTTTGAGAGTGGATATTGAAGCTCTGCACATGGGGCATTTCACAGCTGACCTCCACTCACAATAAATACCCAGCCTGATGGCTAACCCCAAGCAGTTTGTAAGGAACAAGAGTCATAGGCAATTTTTGGGTTTTATTTAATGAACTGATCCACCTGGCAGTTGAAAAAGAAGCCCTTTCATCTTAAAACAAAATTGAAGCCCTCTGTGGCTGTTTCCCTAGAAGCAGCCACAAGATGCTGCTGGGTGCCTGTACCCAGCCCTGCTCCCTGAGCTGCCAGGCTGTGCAAAAGACAGCGATGTGGCCTGAGAACTGCAGAAAATGCTGAAGAATTCCCAGATGGAAAAGTCTCCATGAGTACTCAGTATCTGAAGCCCAGGTGTCAGCAGCATTTCCTGTTACAAAGAATTGCCCTCCAGCTCATCACCCTGCAGCTGTGGGAGGCAGGACAGACATCCCACCATGACTGGCTTCCCCAAGAGCTCCAGGAAGGAATGATGGCCCTAATGCTTGCTGACTATCAAATTCCTGCCCTCCAGGGACCACACTTCATGCAGTGACCTCTGGGAAGGGGATAAACTCTCCAGAAAGGAAAGGTTTCCCTTAGCTTCTCTGTCTTAAAAGTTGTCTGTGGATCCCTCTGAGAGATCCCTTTGTCTTAACTGGCCTTAAATGCCTACTTTTGGCACCTGAGTCTCACCTCAAGAATCAACTGTGAAAAAATGAATAAATTAATCTCCCTTTAGGATTCACAGAGGCAAAATGCTTGGGAAATCTACTTGGCTAAACCCAAATCCAGCTCAGATTTGCCTTAGGGGCAAATTTAAGCTGTCTGTCTTCATCCTTGACCTTGTTACCTTTCCCTTGGCACTTAAAAATCTTTTTTCTTAGACTAAACAGCACAAGAGGTGCCGGGAATAGGTGTTAGCAACCATCCAAGTGAAGAGTTACTTTAAATCCAGGCTGAGTTTTTGACTTCTCCTCCTGTTCTCCTGAGCCACCAACTATGGAAGCTTTTCATCTCTGATAAAGCAGATTAGCTGCTGGAAATGTCAGAGAGAGGCTACAGCTGGCTGCACAGTGGGGAAATATTTCCCTGCTAGCCCTGGAAGCTGCTGAACACCGGACCCCAGGAGAGATGCTCCACAGTCCATTGCATAAAGTGACTTGGCCTGTGATGCTGTTAATGCAGGAACACCCCAATGTGCTTTGCTCAGTGAAGTTCAACAACAGCAGCAACCCAAACCTACAGACAGCTCAGCGCAGGGGAGGCGGGGCAGGATTTTTTCCTTTTCCTACTTCCATTTCTTTCTTCTTTAATTTTGGTAATGGATCAGAGTCAAATGAGCAGCATCTGGCAATTAGCACATCCCTTGCCTGGCTCCGATCTGCCACTAAGTTCTGAGTGTTTGCCTTTATTTTTAAATCGGTGGCTGTCACAGAGAATTAAATGGTGCCTAAAGAAGCACGCAGACGTTATAATTAAAGGCACGCCAACCTTGACAGGTAGCTGTGAGTGGAAATTTCAACTTTTCATGGGAAAAGGGGCTGTTGGCATGTGCATGTGCTCTTAAACTCCATGTGTTTCCCCCAGCTGATCTATCCCCAGGTGCTTTTTATACACCCATACTTGCAATTAATTGTCTCTTTGTCTGCTCCATTTCAACAGCCATCCAGCCAAGTATTGCGAGAAGAAACATTCTTTAAATCTAGGAATAAAACTGGAATCCATTAGCTGTGATTGCATATGCTGCTGTGGGACTTTGCTGTTAACAAGGATAGATATGATATAATGGAGAACAGAACAGGGAGCGTAGACCTGCTGGTGCACAGAGCATTCTGAAACCCTGTAATCCACGTGCCTTCTAGCTAGGAATGAATGCCTGCTGCCCTGGGCACTTTCCTGCCAGGCCATGTTATTACAATCATGGCCTTCCCCCAGCTCGTACTGCTTCTTCTAATTAAAACAGGGTCAAATCTTCCTCCTTACAGTACTGACCCACCTGAATTACAAGACCAGCTGACTTTTCTAAGGAATAATGGGAGCATGGAAACTGGGTTCACCTGCTACCTGTTCAGCTTTTACCCCAATGCTGCATGAAAGACAAACATCATGTTAACAGGATCTAGCCTGGACTCACACCCTTCTTCCAAGGACTTCAGGCCTCTGAGGCTGCCAGTCCAGTATTTTTATGTCGTTGGTTTAGGGCTGTAATTGAAAGTAATATGTGGTGTCAGGCTGTGATCCATTCTCAGTCTCTGGGATGGTGCTACCAGGCCACCACCTGCAGAGGTGGGCAGAACTGTATTGCTGATGGGAAGGGCTGTCCTGACATGGGGTCTCTGTGCTATCACACAACTGCAAGTTTGGATATCATACCAGGCAGCCCAGGTTAGAGAATGCAGCCTCCCCACATCTTGCCTTTTAAATCTACATCTGCTGCAACTTTTGGTCTCTCAGTGATTTTACCTGCTGTCTGCAGGTTTAAGTTGGGCAGCATTAATAGCAGCCACCAGATTTAACAGCTACACCATCCTGTCTGGAGTGGCTTCAATAAGGTGATGCCAGCAATCTGGTTCTTAAGTTAGTTTTCAAGCAACACTTTAAACAAACTTACTCCAATGATCCTTGCACTGCCTTCACAGGGCATGCCTGGCGTGCTCTGCTCCCTAGAACTTTGCCAAATACCCATAGCTACCTTATGAATGTGCTTCCAGCTGCCCATCCAGCCATGGTGGGCTTTCTGTCCACCCTGGAAAACTAAGGTGAATTTTGTGCAACTTCAGTTAGCGTCCAAGGGAAGGAAGCTGAGAGAAGGATTTAGAAGAGAAGGGAGGAGCAATAAAGGCATGGTAAAGCCAGGCTAATCAGTGGGACTGTGTTATGGAATAAACTCTCTTCCCACCTTCTTGCTGCAAAACTGCTGTAGTTGGAAAATGAGTGAAGGAAATTAAATTCAAGGTGAGAAACACCAGAGGATGTAACTTTTCTCCCTGTCCTGCACCTTGTAGCTTATTCCTACCCTGCATCTCTCACTCAACTTACGATATCTATCTCCTTCTTTTCACCCCTCCTTCCCCTGCTCTCATCCCCAATCCCTCTCCCTGCCTCTGATGGATGGAACCATTAGTGGAATCACTGTAAATAATGTGTAAAGTTGGAAGTTACAACAAGGTATCTCATTAAAGCCGCTTCACTCATCTTACTTCCCAATTAATGTTTAAGGCTTCGCTGGAATGCGGTGACAATATGTCACAGCATATCATTGTGGCAGGCGACAGGAAGTTAATAACCCACTGGCCCTTAAAGAAGCCTTTAATGTCAGCTGCAGAGGAGTAAATAACATTGGTTTCTCCTCCCCCCCCCCCCAGATATACCCCCTTCTTTTTCCTCTTTTAATTTGCTGCAGGAATTAAAGAGTTTGTGCTGAAATAACATCATTAACTCATAAAGCTGTTTTCCTGCAGAGGCATAGCATAAAAGGTGTTGCCCAAGGGACTCTGGGACTTTCAGTGGCTTGACAAAGTTGCTCCAACTCCCCAGCCTGAAAATTCAGGAACTCATGGAGTGTTTGCCTTCACCATCTTTTCTGCCTCCATTCGGGGCCTCTTTCCTTCTTTAGTAATAGAAATTCCTCACCCACCTTTTCTTGCTATTAATTTCTATCTCCTTCCCACACCTGCGAGCCCCTAACCACATCTTCACAGCATCAGTGCAGTCAAAAGTTTCTTTTTATGTGTAACAGTTTTATCTTCTATTATTGAAACTTCATTTGACGTTGCTGCTTTCCAGGGGACGAGTCATCTTTGCCTTTCATTCCTCTAAGTGCTTGTTCACTTTGAGTGCAATCGCTGCTATTTACCCTCTTGTTGCTGCATGATGGGGCTTAAGGCCTCCTGGACATCAACCACCACGGGCTCCAGAGCAAGACTGGTCCTGAGAAACACCACCGGAGTCAAGGAAAATGCTCTAGTTCATCCCACAGCTGCCAAAACTGGAGCTGAGCTCCTGACTCCAGCAGAGGTGCAGTGGCAGAAGTATCACTAGCCTGTTCCCCTCTGGGGATGTAAAGATCCATTAATCACACTGTGATATAGCATAAAAGATCCATTATTGGAAATAGATTTTGTAGATATATTTTTCCCAGGAGAAAAAAAGAACAAATCCCATATATGTGTGCCATTTTTAAAAAAAAAAAATTACGGGGAAAGTGTCTTGGGACATTCTTGCAGAATGAATCCTACGAACTCTCAGCTTAGCTCAGCCACAGACCCAATATATCACAGCACACAAATCATGCATGGATTTCTCATGGCCTCTATTTCCCCCAGTACAGTGTGTCTAAAAATATTTGCTCTCCACATCTGGGTTATTGCCTTAGTGTTTGGAAAGGTCTTTCAAATTTCAGGCTAAACAGTCAAGTGTTGTGACTATATAAATACTTATTTTACTTATTGTACCAGAGGTATTTTAAATATGGCCCCAGACTTCTGTTTTAATAATAGGAAAATGCAGGATGAATATCAAGAGCAGACTCTTAGCAACGAGATTAACTGTTACTGCAAAAAGATCCTAAATGAAACGTGTATGTTGGTTCTTCCAGAGCATTTAAAACTTCATTAGTTCTAAAATTTTGGAAGGTATTGTTCTTTTCCAAGAGAACAGGGATGACCAACCAAGCTGTGTTAAACCTCCATGTCAGCCTGAATGGGTCACAGAACATGCTGTGCAGCTCAGAGGGTGGAGAGAGCTCAGGAGATTGTCACCAGTGAAAGAGGACCATGAATCCCAAGGAAGTGCAGGCAGTAGCAGAGTAGTTGTGGAGCCGGGTCTTCAAGAAGCTAAAGTTTGGTCTGTGCAGTCCTGGAGAGAGACTTCAGCACTTTTGGGAAACCACAAACTGGAAGCGGATGGAATTCAGCATCCCATGGGAGACCCCAGTAAGGGGTGAACTGGGGTCCCTACCTTGTGGGAGGGGCAGGGAAGTCTGCCCTAACCCAAGGGTCTAGCATGGCATCTGAAGCCCTGCCCAGATCTAGACCTTTGTCCTCCACTTTGTGTGTGACTCCTTCAACCACCTTGCTCTGCATCCCCACAGTGCTGGAAGTTTAACAGACTGAAAGTTCCCACAGTACTTTGAGATCCCCAGCAAAAGGCACTGCAGAAATGCAAATGTGCTCAGTTCCTAGCTCAAATACATTATTGATTTGCTCATTTGCCAGGGGCCACTTGTCAAAAGTATAACAGCATTAGTGGCACTTGACGTAATAGGGGAATGGAGAGGTCTGTGATTAAGTTTAGACAGCCTTGTTTGACTTAGTTAATTGGTTAAATATATTCAGTTACATGTGAGGCTTCAAAATTTCAGCTCCAATAAAGTATTATATTAATTTTAATTAAAGCTCAACAGAGTTGGCCAAATATTTCTATTTTCTGAATATTTTTCTTAATCATATAATTCGTATTCTGATAAAACAGGGATTCTGGTAGCAACTGAGGCCTGGAGCACTTGGTCTGACCATGAGAACTTGAAAGAAGAATAGATAGACTAACACTGAGGAGAAGTGAATTTATTAAAATCTTTCCAACCTGAAATAAAAATGAGGTGGAACAAGGAAAAAAAATCCTCTCTGCCTCAAGACAGGATTAACTTACATCTATTCTGACAGATGTATTTCTGCTATTTCTTAAAAATCTAAGACTGTCATGAAAACCATAACTGCAAGAAGTTGCACCTCCTCCTAACTTTGCCCAGAAGCCTTCATGCTGGCAATCCCTGATCATCATTTGCTGTTCCCTTGCTTAAGACCTGCATCTATCACAACAGGAAGGGCAAACAGTATCCCATGGGTTGCCTTAGCTAAGAATCCCAAAAAGTGATGACTCTCACCAGTGAACCCTGAATGATTCCAGAGACAGAATCCCTTTAGTTTCCTGATTAAGGGCACTCCTGTAGGACTCTTCCTTTATTCCTGCGTTTTTCTGAGGAGGGAACATTCATGCCAGGGACATGTTCACACCAAAGGCAGATTTGCAAAGAGATGCTCCACATGGCCAAGAAACTTCCCTTAGCCCTTGCCTGGAGAGGTTCAATCTGGCTTGCTGAACTGCTGCCATCCTTGGGCCATAAAGATGTTCATCCAAAACACGTGTAGTTAGGTGAGGCGTGTGCAAGCCCCAGTGACACTGTCAGGCTGGCATAATTGGAACAGTCTCACCTGACTACTACAGAACAGCAAGACACCCAGCAGGTGTTGAAAAGGAGGCACTGGCTGACACCAGTGAACCCCACTGACGTAGTAATTACAAGAGTGGGTATTGCCTTCTTAATGACAGCAATTCAAAGTGCAAATACAGCCGCAGCACATTAAAAATAGCCCACTGCTCTCATGAAGCAGCAGCTGCATCTGAGGACTTTTCCCAATGCAGAGCTCTCAAAACCACCCCCCCGCTTTCCTGCCAGCTCCTCACCCCTCTGCTTTGCATTTCAATTATTTTTCCTTCTCTCTTTAAATGTAGACTCAAAGATCTGAAAGAAGAAAGATAGAAGACAATTTCTGTGCTTCCTACTGACCATAGTCTAGTTTTCTTTATATTACCTACACAGGCAGTCAATTAAAAAAAAATGTGATATTTTTTCTTTTTGCAGTGCTGGGATTCAACTCTGCAAGCCTTTAATTATCTATCAGTGGAGCCAGGGACAGGGTGGAAAGAGCATCTATTCTTTCAGCTGATTTGTCCCTGAGAACATTTAGTTCAGGTGTTGTGAGCCTAGTGGTAAAAAATAACCCCCTTTTGCATGTTTTTCCCAGTGCTCTCTGCTGCAAGATCATTAAGGCTCTGATCTCCTGAATTCCACAAGTTCTAAATGGCCAGGGACATCTATAAGGACTTCATTGATCAAGGGCCCCAGCTTGGCCCAATGGTCACACCTTGCATAAAAGATGAATTCATAAATCTTCTTTAGATCATCTGTATGTGGTAAATGATGTTCTTGACAGGGCTGATAAACCTCAGCACCAACTTCTGCTTGGTTCAACTCTGTGTTTAATGACGCACCCCACTCTAACTTTTTATCACCTGTCATTTGTTTACCTCCCTTTAGAACCAGCACAGCAGGGAGTACCTGGAGCAGAAGGTGGAGTGCCCTGCTCCTTCCCAGTGTTCTGGCAGGAGTGTTCCAACTCTAAATAAAATGGGTCATTACCAGCTTTGGGGTGAGTTGCTCTCCCTGCTCACATCTTCCTCTAACCCGTATCAGACACCACAGAGGTGGATGAAGGGACATCCTCCAACACCAAATGGGACACAAGAAGAAAATCCCGTGCACTGTGTTAAGGATTCATAGCGCTGTTGCCTGGGCAGTGAGAGCGTTTGCTGAATCGTGCTGTCAGTAGTGTTTAACAAATATGGCAGTGGGATAATGATGGTGTTTAACAAGTGCAGCAGTGGCATAATGCATAAAAGGCCACAAGCAGGTTGGGACCCAGTGTGCAGCAGCCTAACAGAAGAAGCCTGATATCTCACTCTTGTGTTAGAGAAACCAGAGTTATGTTCTCAGGGGAGCCAGTCATGGGGCTGGGACGGGCTGAGATATAATTATGGAATAATACATGTTCTTTTCCCACCACTCCCCCCTTTCTAAATTAGCTGTCATGTCACTAAAAACGTTTCTGTGTTCCACAATCAGTCCACTTAACTGTAACAAAGCAGCGCAGATCTATCAAGCTCACAATGAGCGGCACTAATGACCGCTGAAATTACCAAATCAGTCCTGCTTCCCAACACCCTGCCCTTCCCTCCGAGCCCCTCGGCAATCAGAGCTCTGCTCCTGGGGGAACCACGGTGTCAGGCTCCACATCCGCGGGGCTCTGCCATGCAAAGGTGCTCTTCTGGATGCAGAGTGTTGAGGTTGTTGGGGTTGTGCCTTTTTTCACTCTGAGAGGGTTGCAGGATGCCAGAGGCGGCTCTAGGCAGGCACTGGAGAGAGAGCAGCAGAGGTACAGCCAGCAGTAAGATACCAGCAGAGTGCATTGTTCCTAGTCCCTGATTATGCATTTAACTGCATTGCTAAGCACTAAGCACTTTTTTTTTTTTTTTTTTTTTTTTTTTTTTTTTTTTTTTTTTTGGTAACCGCTCCTCGGAAGTGCAATCTCGCTACTATTCAGATACAATGTGGCTTCTATTCTCTCTCCCAGTTTTAATTATGTGTCCGCCACTGCTCCTTCTCCAAGCTGGCGGTCTCCGAGATTCATAATTTCAGCCTGACACCATAGTAACCACTTAGTTTGATTCAAGACTCTAATGTCATCACTGGCTGGTCTTGAATAGAGCAGGGAGAGAGGGTGTAATTTGAAGGCAGCATCACATAGAAACTGCAATTATTTTTCCCTTTCGGAGGGAAATGTAAACAAAAGGTCATCGCTGGTCAGTGCTCTTCATTCCCATCCTCACACACTGCCAAGCTGACTTCCTTGTTTATTATTTATTTCCTCACCCACTTGCATGCCTCCACACCGACACCAGGAGCAGCAGCCAGTGCTGGTTATCACTCCTGTGCAGGGACATGACTGCTCCACTGGGAGGACTCCTCTGGTGTTTGGAAACCAGACTGGTTCCCATGAGGTGACTGGAAGTGACTGTCCCTGATGCAGCACACAGCTGCTCCAGTCCTCCTGCCACAGCCAGGGGCTACAGCAGGCAGTACACACCAGGGACACACATCCCTGGCTTCTGCTGTCCTGGCATGGGAAGGACTTGATTCAGATTCTCTTATTCTTCCTGCCTTCTCCCATACAGTTCCCACACAGAATTTCTTACACTGTTCTTCTTGAATTAAAGATGTTAGTCTCTTCTTTGGAGATCAGACTCCATGACTCCAGGAATGACCTGAGAGCCCTTGAGAGCCCTTCCAGCTCAGGGGGATGGTCACACAGGTTCATACTGAAAGAGCTGCTGGGCAGTAGTGCCACAGCACAAGAGACTTGCCCAAGGTCCATGGTTTGCCTCTTCTCTGGGCACGACCTTTCTCTGATCCTACTGGGAATGGCAGAGACACATAAGACGAGTATCAGAAAGACAGATGAATGTGTACACACAGAAAAAATGCAATTCACTCAGCAGCATTCGCTGCAAATCCTGCTGCACTAAATGAAGCTTTCCTGCCTTCCCCCAATGGCTCAGTGATAGAAAGGAGTTAAGTGAAAATAAATGCTCATATCAAATCACAGGTATTGATTTTCTGAGCTAGTAAATGAAGGCACTTTATCTCCGATGGGAGATTGAATGTCTGTGTGCCACGCTTTGCTCCATTTTCATAAAAAGGAAGGCATGGTGGAATTATTTTACCTGGCTTCTCATAAAGTGTAGAAGGAGCAGATTCTCATGTCCATGACATGGGGTATCAATCAGGAGCAACGTCATCACAGTGATGGAGCCACTGAGGACTGACAATGGAATAGGAAGCCTGGAAGGCTGGTCCTGGGCATTGACTCATCCTTCAGCAGATGTGGCAGTGTCTTTCATGGGTCCCTGTAGTCCCCTTCCCTCTCCAGGTGATGGGGATGGGCAGTTCTCTGCAGTTTTTGCTTTGGCTTGCTAGAAAGTAATCTTACATCTAAATCATTTAATTCTACTGGCTGGTTTAAGATGAGAACAAGAGTTTCACTGCTACTTATGCCCTTTTTGAGCTCTAATGAGTTCTGAGCAGGATGTGATATTAAAATTATAGGTACATTACATTTAATAATCTGCAGAAAGCCTTAAAGGGAGCTGTCCATGGCCTTGAGGAGTCGTTTAGAAGATCAAAGCTGACTGTTGCAAAGTAATTCATGTAGACAAGGGAAGTCACACTCACAAAGGTCCTTGGAAACACAACCTTTTTTTGACCAGGTTCACCTACACAGGCATGACTAAAAGCAAAAAGCTAAATTTCTGAATCTGAGATCAGCAGATCTGTGTTCAAACCTTCTGTCTTATCTGGCAGTTACCCATCTTATCAGGCAGATCTTTGGCACCAGCAATCCATCTCTGCAGCCCTCCACCCATTTCACTATGCAGCCAGCCCTGATGTATCTTGCTGCTGATATTTTTCAAAGTGAAAGAGATCAAATATATAAAAACAGATACAAAGAAATAAGCCATTAAAAAGCAGAGCCCATGCTTTTTGCAGAGCATGGATTCTTCTGGTATAAAACTGTGCTGCTAAAAAACCCTGCATTTTCACTCTCTGCCTTCCATGACCCTGCACACCAAGATAAATCAGAGAGGGCCCAGCTTAATCCACTGACAGGAAGAAATGAAATGGCAGGTGGATTTCAGCCAGGAGTGACTTTTGCATGGGTGAGGGATGATTAGGAGAGACACTCATGTTCCTGACTTGAAGCCTGGCTGCCTTTCATATCCCCACAGTATTCCATGGAGAGCTAATCTGGAATCACTGCTTCCATGGACAAAACCACTGACCTTAAACTCTGAGCCATCTCTGTGTTGCCAACTTGAAGAGACCTGGGATAATATGCAGAGTTTGAGAGAGGGCTGGCATGGCCCAGGGCTATTGCTCTGTCCAACCCAAGCCTTAAAATTTCTGCTGAAGTCTGAGGGAACAGGACCAAAATCAAGCCCGTCACTTTGGTGGAGAAAAGCTCATTTGTCCCAGTGTGGATTCCCATAGGACAAGAGGAGAGAAAATTGTCTCTTGATAATCAGTGCTTGAATCTGAAAGATGGGAAGTGGCAATATGTGTCTAAAGAAGTGATGGTTTTCACGTTGCTTGGAAGGAACCCTACAGTATGAGGGAAGCTGATCAGACATTGTTCCTGTCAGCCCTTCTGCCAGCACTGAACTTGGCCCTGTAGAGCAATGCTGCCTTGATGTCAGGCTCCCACAGTGGCCTTGCCTGAGCAGTTGCAAAGCAGCACTGTGAAAATACAAGGAATAGCTTTGTGATAGTGTCCTATGGAATTTACTTTATTATTTCAGAGTTATTGTACCTCCTCAAGGTGGTATATGAAATATTCCAGGAGCTCAGATCTGCCCGGGACGATGGGCACTTGAAATAAATAAATGGAACAAGGCACGCTTTTATAGATCTCGATTGAAGCACTCAAGTCACTCTTGTCAGAGTCCTGGGGCAAATAGGTGAGAATTCCTTTTTACTCCCAGTGGGAGGGTTGAACACAAAGCATTCTGTTTTGGTAGGCCTTCACTTTTCATTATGACAATTGTTTTACACCATCAATATGTTTTTAGCCTCTCTTTCCAACTGGTTGTGGGTTTGGGGTTTTTTGAAGGGGAGAAGGGGGATGGTTTGGGGGTGGGGAGTTGTTTGCTATTTTTTTGTAGTGGAGGAAGAGGACATGCTACTTTTTATTATTATCCCTCCCATCCACTTGTCTGAGGCATCTTTTTCAATAGTCTTCTTACTACAACAAGCAGAAACACCACCCTACACAACCTTCCCACAGAGTGCAAACATCAATCCTCTATATTAAGCTGAAGCTAAAATGCTCATAGACAAACTGTTAAAAAGAAGAAAGCATTGATGCTGTGGTAGAAAAGGTAAAATGCAGTAACTCTCCAAACCCTCAAGATGGAATGTCTCTGCAGGGATGGGAGGACTTTTTTCCTTCCTGTGACAAATGGCCAGAAGACTCCAGGAAACCTCACTTCACCAGTATATATTTAGTATTTATTTTTAGGCACAAAATCATCTTTATTTCCCTTGATTCCTGTGAATCTGTTCCAAGGACAGACAAGAGAAACTAGTACCTTTCCCTGCCCAGTTTGCTGCACATGCTAGCCCTATCTCACATTGCTGCTCTTTTTTGAGGGCTTTCTGAATCTGATTTATTTGCAGTCTCACATAGAAAAAGAAAAGGCTCTTCCTTTCATGTCCGCACAGCAACAAGAGAGAGAGCTGAAGCACGTGTAGACATATAGGGTGAATTAATCTGATTAAATTCAGGCTTCTAAGTTTAAGCTAGTCACCCAAAGCTCCTTTTGTACAGTAGGCAGACATCTCATCAATATACAGTCAATGGAGCCAGAGGTGTAATTCATCTCATTCCAAAGCAGATGCCTAAAGTAGGTCACATGAATCACACCCTTGAGAGCTTTTCTTCTCCCCACTGACTGTAGAAGAATCCCACCGTGACTAAGTCACTTGTAGATACTGAAACCAACTTTGACTGAGTGGCTTCTCTCCATTGCACAGTGCCACTCCATGCCTTCAAATGCTTGCATGAGCCACTCTTCTCCCCTGACATCTCTGCTGCTGAGGGTTTGCTGTTGTCCTTACTTACTCCCAGAAAGTAAGGCAGGTCCAGCTATAGAGATACAGTGATAAAGGCACAGGTCTCACTGAGGGACCCTGAGGCAGCCTAGAAAAGCACTGAGAGGAGGGTAGAACAATATGGAAAAGATGGTGCCCTAATGACATTAGCTATAACAGAGAGTCCTGGGCAGGACAGCACAGCTTTATGGAGCAGTCCTCTGAAAGCATCTTTTGGCAATCAGAGGTAACCCATGGAAGTCCTCATTTATCATCATCATCAGCCATTATCATCATCATCATACCTGGAGGAACCAAGGGAGAAAAAACAAATGACAACACGATTGAAGCACCAGAATATAGGAGCTCCACCCTTTTCCTCTTCTATGGAATGCAATTCACTGCCTCTGTGACTCCATTTCCCTCCCATGGCACTAAAATAAATATCTCTTCTTTCCCCTCCTTGGAATTATCTCTTGGATTTTGAATTTCTTATCATGTTACTAGGTGACAGGGGATGAAGGTGTAGATCCATGACCCAGTGAGCTGTTGGTCTCTGGACTTTATATACAACTTTAGTCCAAATAGCAATAGCATTAGAATTTGAAGATGGAGGAAGAAATTGAAAGCTTAGATGGGAATGTGAAAAGGATTCATTTGGTCATTTTGTTGGGGAAAAGGCCTTTTTTCTTTTCTCTGCCACAAGAGTCTTCAACTGACCTTTAGATCAAAAAAAGAAAGAAAAAAAAACCTCAGAAAAACAAGCAAGCAAGCCCCAGACCAAAAATAAAAGAGGGAGGGGAGAGGAGAGGAGAGGAGAGGAGAGGAGAGGAGAGGAGAGGAGAGGAGAGGAGAGGAGAGGAGAGGAGAGGAGAGGAGAGGAGAGGAGAGGAGAGGAGAGGAGAGGAGAGGAGAGGAGAGGAGAGGAGAGCTAGACAGCATGAAAACAGAGCTCTGAAATGCACACTAGTCTGCTCAAGTCTAGCTAGAAGCCCTCCAAAGCAGAATCCAAAAGTTATTCGTGAGATTTTGATGCCTAGTAAAGAGAACTTTTTAAAGAAAGGGAAAGAAACCTGTTGCAGTCTGAACAAGTCAGTGCTTCACACAGCTGTTTTCATGAATCCAGAATGACAGTCCATACATTATTTAAACCATCCAATTTATTGAACAGCTCAAACAGGTTCTCTCTACACCAGTCAAAGTTGACAAGGGCTCATGGAAAACTTTGCAAAACATTCTGCTTTCAGCCAGTTCTGCTCCAGCCATGGCAAGTTTTGCTCCCTTGCCCAGATAATTTGCATGTATAAAGGCCTTGCTCCTGTCACCTCTTTCCTGCCTCGGAGCAGAACCTCTGGTGTTAGCAAGAGTCACCTGTGCTTCTTCAGAGAGAGGTGTTGTAGAGCTTCATGGCCCCAGGCCAGCACCTTCACATGCAGAGATGTCTCTACTGGAACATCACAGCACCGATATAACAGAGAGCACAGGAAAATATGAGCCTTTAATGACACCTGCTCTGAGATCTGTTGGAACTAGAATAGCAGACATTAGCTGCAAGGCAAGTGCTCCCATCCATGGGTTTCAAGAGAAAATTGTGTTTAAAATCCTTTCCAACACTCACACAGTGAACTTACCACCCCTGGGTATCAAAAAGATGCATAAGCCATAAAAGAAATCAGAAGTCCACACGTTTCCAGATAAAATACACACAGGTAGGTCTCTCGCAATCTGTGGAACTGGGAAGAGAACCAAACTTTTTTACCCTTCAAATAATCTCTGTTTTTCAGCCTGTGTTTGAATGAATGTTTTTTATCTTCAATTGAGGTATCCTAACAAGCTCTTTTCCTTAGTAACAATCCTTTGCCTCTCCAAGATTTTCTCACATCTGAGTCACAAAGTTTTGTGTTTATGTTGGAAATGTGTGTGAGCAGATCTTCCCTAACTAGTAGGGCATTGGCAAGAAGCAGCTGAATGAGAACATGCTCATACATGCACAGACACACTCAATGGACCCAGCACAGCTAGTTATAAATCTAATAAACTGGCAAGCACTGCGAGCCTTATGCTGCCCATAAATAATTCACTGCCAGGATGCTTGTAGGAACAGCACCTTCTGCATAGTCCATGGGAAATTCTAACAGGTACCAAGCCCTGCTGACTCCAGTTATTAATCCTGTTTATTGCTGCAGTGCCAAAGGGCCAACACAGAATGAGCCCCCTTTGGGCTAAGCACTGTATAAACACAGACTCTGGAGTTTAAAAGGACTTTGGGAGGAGAAATCTCTGGTATAACTATGTTAGCTCAGCCCCAGGACTGTCAAGACACAAAATTTCTTTCCTCTCTAAGAAACAGCAATAGCTTTTAGGCAAAATTGTCTGCTTTGTGTTAGAAATAGACCCAAGATGCTGAGTCTGGAGTCTGATAAGGATGTCAGTGCCTCAAGCTCTAAAAAATCTGTATGAGTTTGACTTACTAGACTGGTCTCTGCAGCATGTTTCACCCCACTGAGAGGAAGTGGTTGAGCAGGGAGGAAGAATATGCCCCCTCAGAGGGACCTGAGGGGCGGTGAAGGTCTCAGGAGGGGTCCTAAGTGGACCAGCACTGAAGCAATGTGCATAGTGAGGAAGAGGCTGTGGTTGTAAGACAGTGTTCTCCATCATGGCTCATGACCAAAGTGAGCCAAAAAACAAGGAGAGGAGAATCTTCATTGCTGAGAACTTCTACATCCAGAAAAGCAAACTCAGCATAAGAAATTTCCTTTTCTTTGTCTTCTTTTCTGAATGAGGACTTCTGGTTGGCAGGAGGAAGAACTGTGGTGACAAAAAAATGATGACTTCTGTTAGGATTGAGTGAATCTGACTCATTTAATGATAGCAAGGTGCAGAGACCAGGCTCTGCAGTATGATGAGAGGGATGTCTTGAGGGCACACTGGGGTATATGAACATGGGATTCTGGGACACACCAGAAGGCACCAGGGATGTCCCAAAGGGACATCAAGGCTAAGGGTGCTCAGATGTGCAGGGCTGAGCCAGCCTGTTGCCAGGGGCTGAAGGGGGATTGCCTCCCTCCATCCCAAACCCAGCAGTCCTATGCCCCTGAAGCCACCTGAAGGTGGCAGAGAGGGCTGGAAAGGGCAGCTGAGGACAAGGCTATGTCCTCTCCAGGTGCCAAGCATTGTGAGAGGCATTCATGCGTGCTTGGAGCACACCAGCCCAGTGTCAGATGTGCAGAGCCTGTACACCCTGCTTGCTGTGCTGGCTCACGGGTCCCCTGGGAGCTGGCGTGCAGCATGCTGGCCTCCATGGCATCACAGGACAGGTACCAGCCTGGCCAAGAGTGGGGGGGACTTCTGATCCCCTTCCCCAGCCCTGGGGCCATGTCCCATTGCCTGCTGCTCTGCAGGTCTCCAGGGAAGCCCTCCTTGCCGTGGCTTGCAGTGGAAGAGCTCAAGAAGCCAATTCAAACACAGCAACAGCGGGAGATGGCAGAGTACTTGGTGGGAATGACCTTGGAAGCCCAGGGTTCCCGGCCTGGAAGCTGGCCCCAAGAGCTCCTCTCTGGGCACCTCCTCTCTTCCCAAGGGTTCTGAGACAGTTCTCAGCACACCTGGGTCCTGGCAGATACACAGAGGGGTCTCAGGGCCCTCGGAGACCACCCTGCCTGTGGCTGTCTCTGGTCTCTGGCTGGAAGATGGGAATATCCTGCATGGGAAGAGGAGTGCCAGGAAGGGGGAGACTGGTCCAGCCAGCTGGGGAGGGCCCACATCAGCCCTGTGCCCTTGTGATGTCTCCAGCTGGAGAAGGACAGGAGCACACAAGTCACTTTCCTTGAGGACATGGGGAATTCAATTTAGATTTCTGATGAATTTAATAAAATTGCTGCAAATCTATGATTGAATAGGGCCAGACCCTGGGCATGCTGAGCAGCCCCTGTCCTTCCTAGCCTTCCCCCTCTGTTTCCCCAGTTCCTGGCTGCTTGGACAGTGACTCCTCACTGAGCTCCTCATGAGCTGGAGATCTGGGCAGGATCAGGTTTGGAGTGCAGGATGCTGATGTTTCAAGAGCTGCTTAGGAGAGATTTCAAACCTGAAATATGTCTCCACCACCTTCAGTAAGGACCTGCTTCCCTTTGGACCACAATAGGATCACCTACTGGGTGGTGCTCAGGTTTGTGGAATCTGTGCATTCAAACAAAATGAAACCAGACTTGGTTTGGGGCAACAAGGTTCCTCCAGGACCAAGGGGGCATTTGAGGGAGACATGATTCCTCTCCCTGTGTTCAGCCACCCATCCCTAGGGCTCACCAGGTTTGTGCTCTCCTCTCTCCAGGCATGAACACAAAAAGCCCTTGGGCTGGTGCCAGAACAAGTCCCCAGGAATCCTGGCCTAGCCTGCTCCTGTTAGTTACAGAAGTTTCTGCCACAGAATTGCCTTCCCAAAACCTCCTATCTGCCCATCAGACATTAACCTCAGATGATCTCTGCCCAGGGCAAACAGAGCAGCTCAGGCTGGAAAGCAGCAGGTGCAATAGAGGATGCAGGTAGAAGGCAGAATCAATGACTTTAAGAGAAAAACTACAATTGCACCCCATGCTGTCACAAAAAACAAGCCATATCCCAGCTAACAGAAGAGAGAAACACACTTTTTTTTCCACCAGCCAATGACTTAAATTGATCTAATGTAGGAAGTCATCCTGACTAATCCTAATTTTATAGAGTCTAATGGCCATCACTTAGCTGTGATCACACTTTACCCAGTGTGTGAAAAGGACACAGGTCGAGTTAGGGTGGATGTGAAAGCAAGTGAGAGATTATCTGCTTTGCAGCTGTTGAAAATGAGGCAGGAAATGAAGGTGGAGGGGAATAAACCCACCCTGATTGAGCAAGGCAGTTCCTTAGCACGTCACAAACTGCATGAACAAATCCCGAGCAACTGCAGGGATCTCCACTCTGTATTGGTTTTTAAAGATTACCCTCCCTGTAATCTGCCTTTTAGGATCTAAATGGGCTACGACAAAAGACCTCTGATTAAGCACTTCTTTTGCTTTGTTACACTTCTGTGTGAAATTGGTGTTCCTGAAAATAATAGAACTGAATTAAAATTAAAAGAGAGAGGACTGATTGTTGGCTCTCAGTGCTGGAGGCTCTTCACTGTCTGGTCCAAAGTTGTTGGAATTTTAGCCATAACTCATTCTGGGTCAAATGCAACATTTTACTCAACCAGGAATAAGTAATTTAATTTTAGTTTTTTTAAAACTTATTGTAGCTCTATGAAACATTCATATTAAAAAAAAATAGTACGTTACTTTTTTTAATTTTAAGTATTTTAAAACTGAACTCACTCACCAAAACAGACGAAGCTGCAAAATTATTTGGCTAACCCATGCCTGCAATTCAATAAAATGATTATGAGCTAGTCCATCTAGCTTTACTATCAAAGGAAAGTAAGCTATTCATTTAAGTTTCTTTTTCCAGTGGGATTTTACAGAGCTTAAAGAGACTTTTTTTTTTCTAATTTTCTTTAAAAATTATCCAAGAATTAGCTTTATAAGGACCGTGATGGCTGCAGGGAGAGCAAGCAAATTAAACTAAAACCAAAACCAACAAACACAGGAACATTTCCCCTATGCTTTCCCTGCACTTGGGGAACGGAAAGATAAAACTGAACACCACAGTGCACAGTGAGCCCATCTCCTCTCCCTTCAGCAATCCAAGTGCTCCTTGCTCAGCAGTGCTTCCCAGCCATCACAGCTTGTACCAATCCACAGCCATTCAGCAATCCAGGGCACACACACTGCTTCAGCTCAAAGCTCTGGTTTTTTGCTTTCCCTTAGGACAAGTGAAACGCTGCATTGCACAAATGTAGTACAAGCAAGTGGCATCTCTGCTGAGCAGGGCAGATGATGCTTGTAGGACACATGCATGGCTGGAAGTCCTGAAGTGATGAAGTGACAAAGTGAGGAAGGATGGGGAGAGGAACTCCTCTTTCCTCTTTGATGTCCATTGTGCTCTGACAGGGAGGAGAGGCATTATTTCTACTCATGGAATCTAAACTGCATACAAAATGGTGTGCTAAAAGGAAGATAACACCTCTGAACATGTCTCAGAAGTCTGCTCTCAGGAAGGCTTGTTGGCGTGTTGGCAGTGGAGGGGAAGGAGCAGAGGGAGTTCAGTCCCAGAAACCACATCTGCAGTGCCAGGCACAAACTCCTGAGCCAGTAAGGAGGTAAATGTCCCCATGGCTCACCAAAATGAAATCCTCAGTTTGGTAAGCAAGGCAATGCCTGTCACTTACAGCAGAATGAGTTAGTCTTTCTAACTCTTTCCCTCTGAAAAAGTGATTCCATAACTCCCAGGTCATCAAGAAGAGGGAATCTGGATTGCAGAGCACTTCTGAGGTAAATCCTCTTTAGAGGTCTTTCACTGCCTGGGAGAATTGGTTCTCCTTCATCTCAGAGAGAATTTTTTCACTAACCCTGGATCCCTTAGTCCAAACACACATCTGTTTTTTATGTGTCTACCCAGTTCTCATCCAGGAGACTGAACAATAATTTTGGTTAATGAAGAGTTCAAAGTCTGGATTAGCTGTTTGTTCCAAGTGAATTAAGCAGCCAGACTGGGAAGCCAGAAGCATCTCTGAGCAACTGGCCAAGTCCCTGTACCTGTAAATCTGGTGGGCTGAATTCTGCTCTTCTTTGCCCTCCTGCACACACACCTCAAAAGGTCAGGGAAATTACTCCATCCTGACAACTCTGGAATAGAAGGCAAAAGCAGAGGAATAGCTGAAAGATATATTCCCTGTGTTTTTCAAGTTTACACTCTGCTGTTCCAAGGGAGAAAAGAAGTGAATTTCCTCTCAGCCCCAGAGACCTGAAGATTCAACAATGTCCATACAGATGTCAGAACAACTCTCTCCATCTCTCCTTGAGATCTCAAGCACCTGCTTCAATATTCCTTTAAACATAACGGGCGGTTGCTGCTCCAGATGTTTTACTTTGCAATTGAATGACTTTTTGTCCCTCCAGCATCCATCCCCAGGCTTCCTTTTGCAATTCTGTTGCCTAATTTGGAAGATCAAATGGCATGAGAGCACAATCTTTTGCCTTTCACCTCTGTCCCATTACTCATTAGGCATACAACTTTCAAAGTAAATATTCCAGAGACAGAAGTAGGAGGTAGCTGAAGATTTTGCTTTTGGGGAGGGGCTCTGTGGAATGGGACAGATTAATAAAGTGGTAGGAAACCTGAAGTTCTGGTGATTCAGCTAATTTCCTATCAAACCTTGAAAAAGCAGTGAAAGAGAGCCATGATTTACCCAGAGAAGAAGGTAATTAGATAAAACAGGATGCATGTGTTTAATAAACTCTGCCCTCAAACCCTCAGTGATTATTCCAAAATGTGCATAGAAGCTTAGTGCTCCCACCAAAAAGAAGCATTTCCAAGGCTCCCCATCAGAACAGGGGAGAAGGAAGGTGGGAGGCAAGAACAAGAAACTGAGTTGTCCAAATGGAGCCTGCAGAGCCACAGGTCATGTGCTGCTCCCTCCAAGGTGTCCAAGTCCTGCTTGCCCTGGGCTGCTGCACCATGAACCCTCAGCCATAGCTGTCACCAGAGCCCTGAGCTGAACCATCACAGCCCCTTGATCCCAGCTCCACTGCAGTAAACCTTTGGCAAGGGCTGACTCCTCACTCCTTCCGATGCACAAATATCCATGACCACACCTCTGGGGAGAGAAGAAATTGTCAGCCAAGCAAATTGCTTTTTGGATTGCTTTTTTGTCCCCTTGTGAGAGCTTAACTTTAGGAGCTATCGTGGGAAGGGGTGACATGATCAGGTGAAAACCCCTCATCCCAGAGGTTGCTGCAGGGGCACAATTTATATTAATAAACTAATTCCTTGCAGCTGAGGCAGAAGCACAGAGCAGCCGCTGCTTCTTCAGAAGACTCTAGATTTTTGATGAAGCAGTGTGGAGAAAAAGACCTATTTTATACCTAAATAATAAAAATAATAAAAGGTGACAAATAAATAAATAAATATATAAGTTCTGCTTGATAAATACATTATTAGCTGTAGTAGGAGCAATTACAGGAAGAATGGGAAGTGACAGCTGCAGGTCCCAGATAGCCAAAGCACAAAAGGGGAATTTTAGACAAACGTCCTTCAGATCATGGATTTGTTTCTCATCTAGTTTGGGGAGGGACGTGGGAGGTATTGGATGCATTAACTGGCTGTGCTTCACATAGGGAGCAGAGATGCTGCAGGAATAATTTAGCTTTTCTTTTCTCCCCTGGCGCATCTGACTTCATATTTGTTTAAAGCAATGTGGGTTTCTCTGTCCTCACCCTCCTTGCTCAGAGCTATTCCCATAAAGAGAAAGAAAAGAGGCTCCCAGAATTACCTTCTCTATAAGCATGTCTGTTGCAGGACTGGAAGCTCACATGAATAAGAGAGTGAGGTGACCTCTGGGAATGAGATCACTGGCTTTGGGAGTGTCCATGCTGGGGGGGCAATGGAAACTTGACAGCAGCATACCAACAGAAATAATCCAGAAACTGCTCCTAGGAGGCCACTTCCTCCAGATAACTTAGGGACTTGCAGAAGTAAGGTCTGCCCATGGGTATCTCACTCACCAGGCTCTTTGCTTTGCCTGATCAGCCTCCCCAGTACATGAAATCATCTCTCCTCTCAGCACAGCCCAAATCCATTGCCCAGAGCACTGCTTTTCAACACAGCAGCCCTACAGCCCTGCTGGGCCAAACCAGCATCTCTTCCACTGTGATGCCTTCTATATTTGTGAGCCTGTATTGCCTGACCTCAAGTCTGTGTATCCCCTCTGCTGACTGATGCTTGGCTGGGATATGGAGGAGAAGAAGCTTGATGGAGCCATAGGGATCATTCTGCTCCAGACTCGTGCCAAATATCCAAGGTAAAGTTGCTGGGATCTTGCTATAAAATCTTGATTCAATGCTTTTCCCATTAAGGATGAACAGTGAAAAAAGTGAAGCAAATTCCTCCATTTTTTTCAACTGAACATTTCTGTCCATGCTCCTGCACAGACACACCTGTTGCCCTTTTTGTGTGGAGCACAAACCTTTTGCTGCTTTAACCCACAGCACTTTTTCAGCCACACTGTAATGAAAGCTTTCAGCCTTTTCAGGAGCATGGGAAGGCATAGGTGATGGAAGGTGGAGGGAGAATGATTCCCCTGGATAGCAGTGCATTCCATAATAACAGTGTGAGAACCAGTTGCAATTTTCTGGGGATGATGACACTGAGGTCAGACAAGTTGTATTATAATTTACATAGAGAAAAATGTAACCGGACATGACCATACAATGAAGGATCACTCTTTAAGTTATTATGAACAAAGAACATGCAGCAGAAAATCATAGAGACCTCTCTACAAGACCCCCTTGCCTTCAGCTTACCTCCATTCCAGCATAATTACACTCCCTGGTTTGCATGAATATTTTCTCCTGCCTCTCTACCATGTCCTCTTCTCCCTGTGTGTCATTCAGAGCCATTAGCAAAGATTGCACAACCCTACTAGGGATCCCCTGAAGGCATATATAAACTTTCCTCACAAAATATGATCAGTCCATCCTGAGGCAGCACCCAGGAGGGAAGACTTCAGCCTGAGTGGTTACAATTTGGGAAAGGTGCAACAGAAAGTGGCATGTAATAATAGGAAATAAAGCCCTAATAGAAAGCACTTTACAGGCCTGTGCTCTGCATATAATGTCTTGTCTCCGAGTTAATTGCTCATCAGTTCCGTGTATAAACAAAGACTGATACTGTGACTGTGCAAGTGGCAGGGCTCATTCCACCATGGGCTTCTTGCTGCTGAAAAAAAAGCTCTCCCTCTGTGTTGTTCCCTGCCTGCCCAGGATGGAAAAGTGTTTGGGAGAAGAGCTCCCCACAAAACCAGGTGGTCCTCCTGGACCCAAGGAGCTGAGGTCTGTCACCCTGCAATCGCTGCGCTCTCTCCTGCCAATGGATGTGTCGAGCTGGAGCAGGGCTACTGCAGTGCCTGCTCATCTCAAATGCAATCCCTTCTCCAGCCCTAGGAAGGCTTACAGGCACATCTTTGGTAATTGCAGCTCATGGGTGGTGTTTTGAAACTCTGCCAGTTTTGCTTTTGTCAAAACAGGCACCTACAGGCACTGGGACAACAGCACTGGCATTGCTGATGCAGAATTATTGGAGCAAAGTCTGAGGCTGGGAACAGGGAGCATCCTGTGGTCAGGATATGCCCAGAGGACTGGAGCAGTGTCTCTGCTGAGGTGTAGGAATATGCATAGGCCTGAAGGAGGTCTGAGGGAATCTGAGGGAAGGAAATTTATCGGGTGAGGTGGGTAAGAGTTGGAGGACAATAAAACAGGATTGTGAGGGGGTTACAGAAATGACAGGTTAACCACAGATAGACTTAGTTTTTCTTTTCTTACAGGGATCTAGATTCATCCCACATGAAGACAGCTAGGGCAAGTTCATCCTACCCAATCTTCTGAAGGTGACACCTGGAAATACATTTGCACAAACAGCTGAGAACTCAGATCACATTTATAGACCATGGAAAGGAGGAGAGGAATCCTGTACATGACATCATGGTTTGTTTGGTTGGATTTTGCTTCTCCATCCATTTTGCCATTCCTGTGTGCACAGGACTCTTCTTATTGCTCTTGAAATATTACCACAGTTCCTGCTCTGGTTCCTCACTGCCATCATCCCCCTCTGAGCCCAGAAAGGGAAGGAGGGAGAAGTGGAAGCAATATTATTGTTTTGTGAGGTGGATAGTGGCTCTGTGGTCCTTCACATCCAGGAGAGGTCAGTCCACACCACCAAGTGAAGCATCACTTCTTAAACATCCCTTACTCTCTCAGGAGTGGTTGTTCCTATGGGGCAGCTGAAATTCCTGCATGGTTGTGGCACAGATGGAAATGAGATCACTTCTCTCCCAGGTAGTGCAGAATTTAGCCTATTCCCACTCCTATGCACTAACAGGAAAGGGCAGCTCAGTCCCAAGGCTCAGTGCACACCTGCAGGTATAGAAGTATGAAGGAGAGAGTGTTGCAGGGAGACACCCTGCAACAGGCGTGATCAGAATTAATCCCTACACCCTCCACAAAGTTAGCAATCCAGAAATCCAAACCATCCTATCCAGGATCCATGGGTACCCTTGGGTGTCATGGTATCTCACACGGGACTATTTCAAGAGCTATTTTCTCCTTTTCCCACAAAGACATACTTTCCCCATGCTGAGTGTGGACAACAACCTGGGAGCCCAGAAAGGCTGCCTCCATCACATGGAAGATTGCACAGCCATCCTAGGCAGGACAAACATCCCTTCTGCAACAGTTTCTGCTTTGTCCCTGGGGCTGCCCAGAACATCTGTGCTGGTTAGAAGGGTGTACACATAAATCTAAATACATGTGCACAGGCTGAGGTGGGCATGAGCAGGAACTCCCTGTACATTACTCAGTAAGGTCAGCATCTTGCAGCTAATCTGATGGGTCTTTATGCATCAAGCCTGTGGCCACCACGTGGCATTGAAGACTGAATCTGCATGACTTCCTAAGAATTGCATTAGCATCCCTGTCTGTCCCTGCTGGGACAGAGCTCCTTGGCACTTGACTTGGCAAGACTTTCTAAGTAGACTTAAGGGCTATCTCTGAGAAAAGCCAAAAATCTGGTCATGAACTACTGGTCTCACCTGGAAACATATAACAGGAGGTGGGGTGTTGGTGTTTGGGAACATTTGGTCTAGACAGATCACCAGGCTGTTTCGAAATGGCAGAGAATGAATGGCCAGAGGTGAAAATTGTCTCTTCTCAGCAATGCGCTGTTTGCAATAGTCTCACTGCCCACGAGGATGCTGTAAGTTATCCCATGGCAAAAGATATTCTAATTTGTCTTCAGCTCAGCCTACAAGTCTGTAATCAGAGCTGCTAATCTTTAATAAAAGGGGTTCACAGGAGCCTTTGTTTTTAATGACATGGTGGGTGATAGCTCTTTCTTGTTATAATCCCCTTTCAGAAAACATCTGATGGGGAAAATGTCTCCCTTGACAGTTTGCTTAAATTTTCATTTGCCAAGACACTGAATAAACTTCTTGTTTGTCTAATGGAACTAGAAGGAATTGTGACACTTTTATTGTTTGTTTACTTCCTCACTGGGGCACCAGCTAAATTGAAGATGTCATCACACAGCAGTGAGAATCAAGCTTCTTAATTTAACTGACTGGTTTGCAAACAAGGGTCTCCAAAGCACTGCTGAGCCACACAGACCTTACAGTGACCACGGACTGAAACACATCAGTGAACTACAAGCAGGAGAAGCAATGCAATGGGGATATAATCCCAGAAAAGCTGCTTCTTTTACAGGGCATCTCACAGAGGCACTGGTCAGATTATATCTGTAAGACCAGGAACAGGAAGACAAAGAGAGCAATTTTTCCTACAAATCCTACATAATTAGCAGCTGCTGCTGGATTAATGCTAGCTCTAATTCTGAATGGGTAGAGGGGGGTCTGCATTTCTTGCATGAATTCTCTCTATTATTCACTCTTTTTATGCCCTTAAAACCAGGAGTAGTATTATTCTCATTTTACACCGCACTAAGCAAGGAGAGAAGGCAGCAGTTGAGATGCAGACAGAGGAGCAGTCCCCCACGGATCTGTGAGATTTTCAGACAGATCAAATGTTGAGCTTCAGGTAATTGGCAGAGATCCTTTAATGTCTGAGTTTAACACTCACCTACTAGAAGAGAACGCAATTAGGCAATGAGATTTGGAAACGTCTGAAGTGCCAGGTATAATAATTCAGCTGTAGTGAGCTGTTCAGAGGAAAGCTGAAGGCTGAGAGCTGTCAATTACACCAGAGGTGAATTAATACAACCAAATTCATGCACTGAAGCATCTTATTATTGCCATGATCACATTTTATTATGAAGCAGTTTGGGTGAGGTTATTTTTTAAATTTATTTATCTATGTTAATTTTGTACAGAGGCAAATAAGTTATGAGTTGGGAATTGTATTAATTTCACTGCTTGGAAATATTTTAATAGCTGATTAGGTTGTTTGTTAATTGATGCTTTTTTTCCTCTCTTCTTTCTGCTCATTAGAAAAATAGTCCTTTTTACAAGAAACACCACAGGCTAGCAAACCACAACCCACCCTTTTTTTCAACCCCCACAAAATTTACCCATTGCCCCTAAACTCAGTTTCCTTATCATTGCCCCTAAACTCAGTTTCCTTGCCTTCCCTGCATGTATTTTAAGGGCTTACCTCTCCAGTGCAAACAGAAGCCAATTTTACCATTTGGAGGGAAGTTTCCCCATCCTCTCCAAGGCAAAATACTGCATTTCACTCATACAGCAAGCACATGGGGGCTCAGCAATCAGAATCCACAATCAAGGAAAATCATCATAGAATCATAGAATGGTTAGGGTTGGAAGGGACTTCAAACATTATTTAGTTTCAACTCCTCCAGTCAAGATCACCTTCCACTAGACCAGGTGGCTCAGGGCCCCATCCAGCCCGGCCTTGAACACTTCCAGGGGCAGAGAATCGTAATTCAGTCACATACAGCAAATAATGTCCCATTTTGAGAGCAAGATTGCACTGCACCTTCCCAGCCTGCCATGAGCAGCTCTGCTCTTTGCAGACCAGGCTGGCTGGAAGGGGAACCACAGAGTTCAGGGAAGATTCTGAAGTGCCTTGTGGTTCTAGATTAAGATATATCACCCAGGCAAAAGTCACTGGTGCATGGTGCACATTTGGGGTTGGGAGGAAGCAGTCTCTTCACAGGACATGGCACAGAGGACACCATGAAGACAAGGACATGTACACAGATTGGACACAGCACAGGACACGGCAGGCAGGAGGCTGATGCTGCATTCTTGCTGTGAACAATGTTCCTGGGGTCTCCAACAAGCACCTTGCAACTGCACAGACCTGATCTTCTGGGAAGAAGAAAGGAAAAAGCAGAGCTGGGGAAGAATAAATAAATTCCGTGTTCTCTCTTGTTTCCTTAAAATACTATGTGAGATAGAAACAACAAATGTTTCAAAGCCCTGAGATGATACTGGGAGTTTTGCCCATCCCATTCAAAGAAACAGAGATGTCTGAATATTTGACACTTGTACACTCTAGACCTCTCAGGCAGTTTAGAGAAGTTAATTAGTTTTTCACCTTGAAAGGACAGTGCTCCAGGATTTTCCTCCTCCACACATGTGGCACAGGTGATGTGAGGTTTGTGGTCTGCTAGCATTTATCTGTGGTGGAGCAGAAGTGTCTGCAGATGCCAACCACAGCCCCTGCCTCTGGCAGGTCATTCAGTCCCTGGGCTGTCTCTGCCTTTCCATGACCTGCTCTGAATGGGAAGAGCCTTTAAGTGCCTCAAAGTGAGAGAAGAGACCACTTCATTGCCTTGGCTGCAGATATATCAGCACAGCCTCAACAACTCTAGCTGCTGGAAGCTCAGAAAGTTAGAGGAATCCTGCAGTAACATTTTTCTTTGCCTTAATTACCGAAATAGACAAATGGGAAATTGGCCCATCATGAAGATAAATAGCAATAAAAAAATGCAGTTGAGAAAAGTGTTCCTGCTAAATTATAATTAACCACCCACCAGCAGCTACCTGACAGAGGTGAGAGGAGAGGCTGTGAGCAGCCCCTCTCATTGGCCATCAGCACTCCTGCAATGCTCCTTGTTACTGCACCTCTGGGGCACTTAAAAGCACCATTTTGCTTTCACTGCAATTATAAAAGGCCACTTACATTTGCCACCACCCCCCCCTTTGTATCCCCACCCCAAGATCTCTAATAGTCTAAATTATCAGCAAATTGCCTATTTGATAAGGGCAAGCCATTTTGCGTTGAGAGCTGAACTATTTCCCACTTCTGGGGGATAATATTAAGCAAATAACAAGCATCATTCTTTTGACATGTACAATTATTTGGCAAGTGTATGTTTGAATAGCCTGCTCCTTTGTGTGACAGGGTCCATTCCCCATTAGCATACTTGACAGATGAATATGCTTGGTCCTTGTGGAAAAACCTGGCAGTAACCATGGTGACTGGAAGACAATGTTTTGAGTGAGGGATGTATTATCAATTTCAACTGGAAGTGGATAAAAAAAAAGAAGTGTACCACTAACGAGCTGATCAGCAATACAGAAGATATAGATATACATTGTTCCCAGGTAATTAAACCAATCTTGGTACCGCTTTTGAACTCACATAAATTAGAGTCAGAGGTGTCTACCTGTTTTGCTGGTTCCCGATGGAGTTTTCTCTCGAGTTTTAATTAACTTTCCATTGGAAGGAACTGAAATATGGTTTGCTACATCCTCCAAAGTTTAGGGGACTGCAGGGCAAAGTGGATCACGAGGACTCACGCTGTCCCTGGGTGTGTGGGGGAGGAGGTGAGTACCCAGCCTTTGCAGTCCCCACCAGCTTCTGGCTGTATTTGGAGCTGTCCCTTTAGAGCTCTGGAAGGAGATGTGAGGGGAGATGTTGCCCTCATGTCACCTGTCAGAGCAGGTAGTTCAGCAGGGGCTGTAGACACCTTTCCTGACCTGGCCGAACCAAAGCCAAAACTAATTCCCACCTTGTGGGTCTGATTCCACGTCAGGGTAGCTCTGATATTTGTACTGGGTCCCAGTTTGATCAGAGTGGCTGTTCTTGTTCTTCTTCCTTGGGAAAGAGACAAAATAACCCATGCATAACAATGCTTTGCACTGAATCTTGTCCATTTAAATCTTTACAGAACAGGAAAAAAAGCATCTCCATTTTGTCCTGGTAGTTTCTTTGCTGGGAATAGACTGACAAAACACTCAGGCAAGGAGGATCGGGACCAGCTTTTCCTTTGTATTATGTTAATAATGAAACAAGCAAACTGAAAACCTTTCCCAGTCCCCCTCCAAAGTCCCTAAATCTCTGTCACATATAACCCCACTTGACAGAAAAAAAAGGCAAATTATAGAAACAAGGTTGTTATTAGCAGTTTGATTAGGAGCATATTCTCTATAGTCCATCATTAGAAGGAATGTCCCTGCCTTTTTGGACACAAATTTGCTGCCATTTCCCGCACACCTGGTGCTCTCCCCCTTTTATTACTGTAAAATATCAACTTAGAAAATGCTGAGTCAGGTGCCTGAGGTCAGAGAAGGCAATTTTTACTGAAGTAATGAAGCCCTCTGCCTTTTTCTTCCTTTCCCTTTCCTTGTTACTGAGTCCATTTTAGGCAAATGTTTGAATTTATTATTTCCCCCCCTCTCCACCCCCAGCTCGTGTCCCCATTACTCTCCCTGTTTTGGACTTTGGCAGGTTGAGAGCTACAATTAGAGCCAGTGTTTATGGTGTTGGCCATATGGCTCACAATGCAAAACACCAGCTGCACAGGAATCTCAGCACGAGTCCTGTCCAAGGCCACCACACGCGTGGCAGGGTGGGACACACATCCTGTCCCCTGTGGGCTGTGACAATACCACTGCCTTGCCATCCCTCTGCTGCAAAGCGACCCCGGAGCAGCCAGAGCTTGGAATGGCAGAGGTTTCTGGCCCCTCTTTGGGAGCCCAGCTGCAAATTCCTGCAAGACTGCAGCAGTGCAGAGTGGCTTCTTTTATTGCAGCGTGGCTCTTGGGAGCTGCATGTGCTCCTGGGGTTGGTTTTTATGTGAAAAAGAAGGGAAAATAAGGTAGGAGAGAGACTAAACATGTCCTTATTCAGGAGCATACAGTGCCTTAAGTGGAAGGTCTAGGCCAGCAAGAGGACTGAGATTTCCCTTTTTGCCAGAAGGTCTTTTGGAAGGAGTTAGGCTCCCTGGAAAACCAGAGAGCCTGAGTGGAGAACCATTGGTGCAGAGCCACACAGACAGGGCTCTCAGGCCACAAAGCAGCTCACTTTCCTGAATCAGGCAGATCTCTGCCCATTTTATTGCAGCAGTGACCCTCTCCTTCCCACCTCAAAGATAACTGACAATGTGCCAAGAAATGTGGCTCTTTGCTTGATCCATAGTCTCAGCTGTGCCAGTGACAAAAACACGGCAAAAAAATCCATTGCTGCAGTCACAAATGCATTATACCCATGTCTAAAGAGCAGAGCTTTGTCCCAGATGGCGCAGATTTATTTTTTTGTTTTTAGTGGAGAAGGCTATTTTGTTGGATTTTTTTGTTGTTTTTTGTTTGTTTTTGTTTTTTTTTTTTTTCCAGTGGAGAAACTTGTTTAAGTCACTTATTTTCTGTAGAAACAGTTCTGTAGAAAAGCAGCCTGAGCATCTTTTGCATCCAGCTGCTTTTCAGGAAACCTAGCATCAAGCTGAGCAAGCTGGGATTTCCTCTGGGTCTCTCGTGACATTAGCAGATACACTTTTAAAGGTGCCACATTCATAAAAGAGCAAGGATGCAACCTGAATGAGGCAGGCATTTCCCAGGCTGATTATCACCCTCCAACAAATGAATGAGAGCATTTGATGCTCACAGGCTTTAACTAGACCAGAAAGGCACTCCCTGGGACTGCACAAGCTGCCCTGCTCTTCTCAGAGACCATAAAACTCCATGTCCCAGGGACTAACACACAGGCCACTGAGCAGCTCTTCATCCTGAAGGAAGCTGGGGAGCTTTACATACCACATGGTGTGGCCTGCCTCTGAAATGTGTCCACTGCTGCATTTCCAGTGTGCTGCTCTTTAACTGTATGTGGCAACACCATGCAGCAATTCAACACAGGGAGGGAGGAAGGCTGCCACAGATACCTCAAACTGCCTGAAGGAATTAGCCCAACACTAACCTTTCCACAGGCCTCCCAGGATCACCAGTCTGAATGTCATGGTTGATTTAGGGCCTAAGGCTCTAATACTCACCTAAAAACCATCAAGCAAAATCTTGTCTGCCTGTGTTAAAGCTTGCCATCCTGCCCCAAACTAAATCTGTATGAGAAGGGATGGGAAAGGTTTCCCAGCTAAGCACTTAATTCCCAGTGTTGTTATCTACAGTAACATGTTCAATACTCATAAGGCACCCACAAAAAAGGAACAGAAAGGAAAAGAAGATGGAACATATAAAATTTCTCAGAACATATAAAAAGTTTTATCAATAGGTGTTCATATTTCTAAGAGAGAAGAGCCTGAAACTGGAATAGTTTAAGTATGTAATAGAAGGGTTAAGTGAGAGAACAAGAAGAATGAAAATAACTTCCATTACCTTGTGACAGCCCAAAGCCCAGTCACACAAAAGAGGCACTGGTTGGCAGTGAAAGGGCAAGGCACACGAGGTGACGGGGCAGAAGTTTTAACTGGGGTCAGACCATGTTCCCTCTCAAAAAGATAGAACGTTTAAAGCATGGACATCTTCCTATGAGTCTTTCACACTGCCTAATTTAGGTTTTACACAGTGCATATGCACGTGGCTGCAGAGAGCAATTGAAAACATCTTAATGAGGTGCTTGGGCTCCTTACATAGTCCAAGCAGAGAGCTGGTGACTGACAAACAGCTGAGGAAGCCTGGGAGTGATCAGAGCTGCTCTGCTCTGTAGAAAACACAAAGCACAGCACAGTATGAACTTTCTCCCTTCAGGCAGGAAATAATTGCCTGCCTTCCCAAACCAGGGTGCTTCTATGCCTACGTGCCACTGAATAAAGTTTTCAGCTGAGCAAGGCACAAAATAGGAATTAGCCACCTTCAGGGTTTATCAGTGTGGGATGGAGGGCTTCTGGGTTGAAATTTGGTATTCAAATACAGGTACCCCCTTGCACTTTGCTGAACCAGCTTTACCATGTAAGACTCTGAGGAACTGCTTGTTAGAGAGAAAATCCAAATCTGGTGGTAAACTCAAGTTTTGGCAGCCAGAGCTGACAGGGACTTGCTGTTGCCTGCAAACCCGTGCTCCGAGGTGGACAAACTGGGGAGTAAGGGGGAAGAAATGAGAAGTGAGACCCACATCTGGCTGATGTACTGACCTGGACTGTCTCCAGCAGTGGAGGCACATTTTGAGATTCCTGAAGTTCTCCACCATGAGGCAGGGGCCACTGGTGTGGTGCCCAGCCAGAGCCATACACTACATGCAGTCTTTTCTGGGCTTCAACAGCCTGCTAATTCCAGGGAGATCCAGAATGAACATTACTGCTAGACATAGGCCTAAAGACACATTAAAACATAATGAAGTGTCTTAATCACCCTTTACAAGCTAAATTTATCACAGGGATGCCTGTAAAATGAAAGTGAAAGAGCAATTCCACAATGAGGCTTACCCAAGACGGATTGAGAGATATTATTTGTTGCTAATGAATGGCAAATTCATTGCTGTCTCATGTGCAGGAATGAAATTTGTGGGCACGTGGAGCAAGGGCCCTGGGTTGCTTTGAGAACGTTCTGTAATCAGCTCACGGCACCTGTTAAAACTGCCTGGGAGCTTGGTTACACTGATGCTCTAAGGCACAGGCACGGGCATGTCTGCCTCAAAATCCTCTGCTAACCTGGGTCTCAACAGCTCCGTGGCCCCTCCAGATTCAATTGACTCCATCAGCAGGATTTCCCTTCACGGAGCCCAGGGGGAGAGCACAATGATTTCTGCAGCTTCTTTAATGAAGCTGAGACATTTCTGCCTAAGTAGTATGTTTCCCTGCATAATTAAATATTTGGCAGTGGATAAATAATCCAGGCAAGTACCCCAGGTTCCCAGTGTCTGCTGGGCACCTGCAAAGTTGCTGCCCCTCTGCATGTGCGTCCTCACAACATGATGCAAAGCACTGGGAAGTTGTGGTCTTTCTTTTCCCTGTCTCCCTGTGACCCTCTCAGAGCTCCCACCCCCCAAAATGTGCACAGTTCATTGCAGCCAAAGAGCACTGCAGGCAGACATCCCTCAGGATCACTCTCTCCCACAGGCTCCTGCTTGGGCAAAGCACCAGCCAGCCTTCAGTGCTGCCCTGAAGAACAAGGGTTTGATGAACATGCTGAGAGGCCAGATGGACCACATCCCACTGGGCTTCATTACAGACCTTTGCTCTGTTCAGCACAAGTGGTCAACAATCTCTGTCCTCTAGATGTGCCCTGATGTGCTGTTTTCCTGTAGTCTTAATGACAACGACACTGTGTGTTGTGAATGCACAAAAATGCAGACATGGCAGAAAGGCTCTTTGCTCTCATCTGCTTGAAACCTCCAAGGACCCTGGGGCCAGGGGAGCACCCAGCTGCCTCTCCAGCTGAGGAGAAGCCCTTGCCTCTGACTGTCACCAAGGGCATATCCATTGGGCAAGCCAATGCAACCTCCTCTAAACACTGCAGGAGGGAATTTGAATAAGTGGCTTTCCATCACAGATCCACCAGACATCTCATGCTCCCCTGCACCCATTTCATGAGCGCCCCTTCTGTGTGTCTTTTCTACCTTTTCAACCACAAGTTTACATCTATGTGCTTTGAGACACTAGAACTCTGCTGTTTTCCTGCTCTAGCCCAGGCCACTGCAAAGCAAAACTTTTCTCCACAGGGCTGATTTCTGCACCAAACAGCAGGGGCAAGATGCACTCTTGAAGGATGAATGCTTTAGGACATTATAGGAAGCCTCAAAGCACAGCTGGAGAGGTCCAGCTCACTGCTTTACCACCAATTCATTGCATGAATGTGGATAAATAAATCATTTCACCTCTTCCTGGCCCCACATAAAAAGAACTGATGGTGCCTTTCCTTTGTCAAGCACTGAGAGATCTCGGGATAAAATGCACTCAGAGTTTTATTAATTCTTCTTTTGGGCTCTTGTTATTAAAGTGATCTGTGTGGTCACATACCTTTGAAGTAAATATCAGCAGGAAATAGAAAAAGAGAGCTCCCCAGCATCCAGGGATCAGACAGTCCCATCGATTGTAAACACACAGCCTCATTTAAACAAGTGGGTGCCACGCACACACAACCAGGACTGTCTGCTCCCAGCCAGCTCCAGCTAGATGTCCTGAGCAGCCTCCTGGACACACATCCAATCAAACTGATGGTGCAGGAAAAAAATCCTTCTTTATACATTTGCAGTTCTGCCATCATCAGAAGCCAGTGGCATTGCATGACCTTCCTGCCAGCAGACGATGGCTGGGCTGTGTATTTTCCTTGAGGGTCTCATATATCGTCCTGCTGAAACGTGGCTGAGGCAGGTAACTGTTTGTTAGGCTGTGTGCTGGAGGATTGTACAAATACAGCTTCTTCTTGTCCTTGAAGAGCCTATAAATAAATGGGCCCTTACCTTGACTGCAGGCTGCAGCATTAGTCAACACTCAAGCAGTTCATTTGGAAATTTGTACACAATAGAATCCAAGACACTTGAAAAAGCAGCAGAATGTACCTTTTTTTTTTTTGTGGAACTGGATTTAGTGCTTGAGCAAACTGCTGGACTAATAGGCAGAAAGACCAAAGGTTTGTATCTGTGCACAGCAACACAGCTCAGACAGCCATGGTTCTTATGCTCCCTCCTTTACTGCCCCAGCAATGGCTCCAGAGCCTTCCAGGGGAATGAAAAATGCCAACCAACCCTCTGCCTTTGAAGGTGGGTATATTGCATAGTGACTACCCATCCCTGGAACATGATTTTTATTTGGCCTTGCAACCTGAGAAATAACAGGAACAATTCTCCTCCCATTATCTATTCCCTTCCTACTTACCTGATCTTAGTTTAAAAAAAAATTACTGTGTTGTCCAGGTCTGGATATGCATCATACCTGAAAAGCAGGTCCAAAGCTGTGCACAGTCAAAACAGTATTTCTTTTCTGGTCATTTTAAAAAATACATAATGGCTTTAGCAATTTTTTTCTAGTTCTTATGAGCCTTATATCTGGATGGCTTAAATTATTACTCATTACCACACTACCACTTCCATAATTTATATTGTTTATTGTCTTACCACTTTAATTATTTAATTTTGTAAAGTATTTTGGAGACTTGTTTGTCCAGTGCAACATTCTCTGTCAGCCTGCCACGTCTTGTACTGCTGTGATTTCTGGCAGCCCCACTGCACAGGAAAGCAAAAGGCAAAACAAAGACAGTCCTCAGGTGCATGAAATGAGCCCAGACTGATGGGTCTTGTTCTATGAGTTATCATCTCTCACTTCAGTTGCATTGGTGGGATCCTGTGTCATTACTGAGGAACAAGAACAGGCTCTACACAAATGCCTCTGAAGGAAGAATTAAAAACCACCACACGCTTAGTGAGGCTAAATGAGTATTCAAATTGGCTAATAAAAAAGTAATGAGGAATGCCTGAAGCCCTGAGCCACCTAAAGAAAACCAACAAATGCCGGCGACAATGCAAACACTTTCCACGGTCAGAAGTGAGGATTTCAAAACAAGGCACAGAGGGCTTGTGGGGATGACAGGGGAGAACAACACAGGAATTGCATTTGCTGGAGGATGTGCAAGGGAAAATCATAGGAGAATTTCTCACTGAAGGCAAAGACAGAGCCAACCCACAGAGCTCCCATCTGAAACAGGGCACATAGGCAGACTCCTGCTCCGTCTTCCCAAGGAGAAAACCTCCCCTGGTATTGTATGGTCTCTTTTAGAACTGAGCAGTGGACTGACAGGCTTCCCTCTTCAGCTTTGAAGCTCAAGGAGTATCTCTCAAGGATATCTTCAGGTTTGGGTTCAGGGTCCTCCCAGCCACCCCCAGGCTGTTGGAGGGATGCTCTGCCACCACACATGGTTTTATAAAACATAGGCTGTGCTCCCCTTGCATCATAGTGATTCCAGAGCGTGGTTCCAGATCATGGTCCAGTTTGGGATGCTTATCCCTGGGCTCACCCCCTATAAACACATGGGAATTTAACCCACTTGAGGCTCCCTGCCTTCAGATGAGTATAATTGACCTCTGGTACTTTCTACCTCCTTCCATCAATGGTGGGATCTTAGATTCCATGTCTTAAACTGAGGTAGATATAGTTGGTGAGATGAGTGCTGTTCCAGGGGAAACACCACAGTACACAGAACTGGAATGGGCTGCCAACCACCACGTCCCTCAGTCATCCCAGGAGGGATGAAGGAGAGGAGGAAGAGATGGTGGAGATGTATCTCTCAGAAGCATGTGAAGAGAACTATATTAAAGATTGCGAAATGCTCAGGTACCCTGGGGACCATGTAAGTATCTATGACAAGGCAGCGAGAATAATTAGCTCAACAGCTGTGGGTACTGATCAGGAGCATTTTTTAACAATAGCCTGTCAGGTTTGGGTATATTACTACAGTCCAATGAGGTGTGATGCCATTTTTCCTGGTGATGGCTTTCTTTCCAGGAAGCATTGAGGTGAGCTTACATTTCAGTAGGTATCTTGAGAGTCCTTGGCAAACTTTGTCCCTCATTTAAAACTCAAGGCACTTTTTAAAAATGACAAGCCAGAGAACTCAAGTCTAACAGACCTGTGGGAATAAAGGTTGGGTCTGCAGTGTTAGAGTGCAAATGAGCTCAGAAGCAGGCCAAGCAAGATTTAGAGCACATACGTAAGTGGGTAACAAGATTTCCAGGCCTTCCAAACTAAAAATATTTCCCTCAGCAAGAGGGATATTATATCTCTTCTGTTCAAGAACAGTGGCTTAGTAGAGTAGCCAAACTTCAAAATGTGAAGGAACAAGGATGGAGAAGTTACACCAAGTGTCATCCTCAGAGTGCCCGAGTCCAAGCTGGGGTGACAGCCTGTGGTGTCTTCACAATGGGTGTCTCTCACACCCTCCACAATGACACCCTCACTGTGAAGAAGGCCAGCAGAGGAGGGACAAGGAACACTGACTTCCGTACCACAGCTAGAAATGACAGGAGTGTGAAATAAGAAAATCCTGGAAGAGAGCCAGGGAATGTGTTTTCCAGAAGCATATAATCTGCAATTGGGCTAATTCTGATGTATTTGTGTCTCCAATTCTTTGTTTCCCTGTTGCCTGTATAACTCTTGATTGGAACATTTGACGTCGCTTTTGTGAGTTCCTAAATCCAATCCTCTCTGATGATGTACATGAATGTGCATCTGATGGATGTTTTCCAGCACCTTTTTGTTGCCTCAATTAAGGGATAATGAACAAGAATTGTTCCTATTTGTAAAACATCTCCTGCTATTTCCTGCTTCCCAATTGGTTGGACAATATGTCTTAATTAAACACAAAGCCTTCCAACTTCTTTCAGGGGAGAGAGATCGGAACTGGGAAGAGA
Organism: Cinclus cinclus; assembly: GCF_963662255.1. Taxonomy (NCBI): domain Eukaryota; kingdom Metazoa; phylum Chordata; class Aves; order Passeriformes; family Cinclidae; genus Cinclus; species Cinclus cinclus. Next base: position 10,692,938 of record NC_085057.1, read on the forward strand.
GGAAGAAATGCAGAAGGAAGGGAGAGGTGGGAGCCAGTTGTACTTCCAGTGACCTGCTTGCAGAGGCATTTTTGATTTGTTTCACTAATGGTCACACCTTGCAGTTTTCTCTGGGTCTGCTGCTGGGGGAATGGATAAGGACATCAGAGCAATCTCCACTCAAATCCGTAACTTTATAGAATACCAAAAACAATGCCTCAGGGTATAAGAAATTAGATGTAGAGCCTTTCATTTATAGTTATCAGACAAAATCTAGTTCATCTCCCAAGGTGCAAAGAGAAATAGCCATCACCTGCTAGGTCCTATGTAACATAAGCTTATAGATAAAATAAAATAAAATAAAACAAAATAAAATAAAACCAGATGACATTGCACTGTATCTGCATCAGCAGAGATCACAGGGAAGATGAGAAGATGAAGTAATGAATTTTTAGCAAGCTCATCAGTGTGGGTTGATATCTACCAGGGTGGAGGGTGAAGGTTCCTTTGCACTGTCTCTGTTGCTGTGTGAATGGAGAGCACACATGACATGCCATCTTTCACCAACACACCTTTGATTATATGATTCTAAATCACATCCCTCCAGATCTGAGCATGAGCATATAACATGCAATTTCATGTTGGTAGTCCAATTAAAGGTATTAGAGTGTGTCATCTACTCTGCCCACGAAAAAGCAGATTTAGCCTGATCTTTGGCCTCTGAGTTCTCTGACTCCTGACTAAACGTCTGTTTTGTCATCTTTGGATAAAGCCCAGAATGGGTGATGGTGTCAGCTCGATCGGCTGCTCCTCCTGCCTCTGTCTCCCTTCCCAGGGAGAGCAGGGTGTGACATTTGTGGGGAGGATCGGATTAGGCGCTCGGGTGCCATGGCTGACTAATGGAATTCCATCCTCTCTCACTGTCTGAGCCAAGCGTCCCCATCCGCAGAGGACGAGGGCAGACCGCAGCCCCACGCGGGGAGCCTGGCCCCTGGTTTAAGTGGAGCCATATGTTTAATGCATAACACACTACTCTGGCAAAGGAGGGAGGCGATAGAAGTCTTTGGAGCCTGTGTTACACATGCAAATATCGCCTGTGAAAGGCAAGTCTGTCTCCTTTGACACTGCTTGTAATCCTGATGTCATCCTCTTCACTCCCTCTCGCACACACAGTGTTTTATTTTGTCACGGTGCATCTCAACACAAGACTAAAACCCTGTGGGGCAGCAGAATTTTGCACATTTTCCGAAGCCAAGTTTTCATCCCCACAGAATATGTATGTTTAAATATAGAAAAGGAGAGGCATGGCAGAGGGATGAGGGAATTGCATCTGGTGTTTGTCATCGTAACATAACTCTGTAGTGGCATCTGTGAGCCTAGAGTAGCTCCAGCTGAAATAACTGGACAACCCTTACTGTCTGCTGGGATATCCCAAGCCAACCCATGCCCTGAGCTCTGCTTTTCCTTTATATTTGCTCCAAGAAATCTGGAAGCAAATATTGGATCTGTGCAGCAAAAATACTCCATTTTCTCTAGTGTATCTAACCCATCTGTAGCTGAAAATGAGGAGATATTGATAGTTCTTACACTCCGTGACTTTGTGTGGACAAAAGGGGCTTCGACCTATCTGAATCCTGGCATCATCTCCAGGTTCACAAAATCAAGAGCAGCAGCACTGCTCTGCCTCAGAGTCCCAGTCTGAAAGCACCTTGCCAGATAAGGAAGATGTGAATCTCCACAGTCCCCTCAAACTCGAGCTTCTCTGAAGCTGGCAGTGAAAGGATGAGCTACTTTGTTGTCTGTGTTGATAGCATGTAAAATGTGCTTAGGTACTCTGGAGATGGAGGTTCCTGTAACAGAGATAAACTGGAGGAAGAAGTGGCTCTGGTGTAGGGACAGGGATGTTTGAGAGCTGGACACAATGCTGAGGCTCTCAGGAAGACATCAAATGGGCTGATAAGAATATTCCCCATCCAGGCAGAGCGGAGACCCAGTGGCCAGACCTTTATCTTTCCCCCCACATGGGCTCCCTCCTCTCCTTTGTAATAAAAAGCCTTGTGCTTAGACCAAGGGCAATAAAAAGCACCAAACAGCCCAGGGGCTCTCCTTCCTTGTGAGGAGACTGTGCCATCTTGGCACTCTCTAATCCCCTCCTTTCCTTCTCAACACCTCATCTTTTCCTGGCTCCTCCAGTCACATCCCTGTCCCTCCTACCTGTGCCTTGCCCCAAGAGCTGTCAAAGCCATGGACATCCCAGTGGGAGAATTGCTGCTCTGTGCACAGGAGATACCGTGAGGTTTATTCTTTTTTCCACTAAAACTTAAAAAAAAATAATTCTGCTAGCCACTCAATAATTAATGCTTCTGAGCACTGATTCAGCATGTCAGGAAGAGAATTTTTCACTCTTATTGTAGTCTTTTGTAATTGAATCTTATGCTGTTATATTAGTGTGGCCCCAGGTGAGTATGCAATAGCTGAGGGGAAAAAAAGGTAAGATAAAGGAATTACAATAGAGCCAAGGTAATGTGAGAACAAGGCAATGTCTTCTGTGCCTCAAGGTGTTAAGTTAATCTCTGATAAGTTATTAACTTATTAATGGGCTGAGAAGGGATGTACTACTTTTCATCCAAAGTCCCAAGTGCTCCTTGTTTTCTTTCACATGCTTCTCCTTGTCAACTAATTCTCCTTCGGCACTGCTCCCCCATTGCCCTGCCTCCCTTCCTCCACGTATCCCATTTCAGCTGAAATGAAATCCGTTCAGAGAGCTGCTCTGTGCTATGATCACATCTGTGCTCAATGCTGGGCATGTGGGGACTTCAGGAGAGACTGAGAGACAGAAATCTGAAAGGATGAAAGATAAAGAAGTAATTACAGAAGTTTTTAATTAATATCTCCTCGTGTTGTTGACTAATCACTGATGTGCAAAAACAAAAAGAGGGGACAGGGGTCTTCTGATAAAAAAAAAGGACTTGGAGCTGTGCACCTCCATCCCAGCTCTAAGTTCAGCCTTGGGTTCACAAGTGTTTTCATCCACCCAGTGTATGATGCATCATCTGAAGTCATGGCCTTTGATCCCAGTTTCTCCAAAACCAGAGAAGAAATTTCAAACTGATTAAATGGGGTGAAATTCTGAAAAGTTTTGTTGAGGGAAGAGGGAAATCACATCCTTCGTTCCTGTGGGATGTGATTCCTCCTCATAGCCTGGATTCCCTTTGCCACTGAACTGTTTCAGTAATCCTTCCTTTTGAAGCCACTGGTATGCTCGAGGGAGGATTTTCCCTCACTGTCCCCATTGCAAGTGTCAGAGCACAGACTGGAAACCACAGCTTGTACCCTCCTCCAGGTCTCTTCTGCCGAGGGGCATCTCCCAATGGTTCAATGAGGATGTACTGAGCTAGCGATCACAAGGTTCAAAACTCCCCTTTAAGTGTGGTTCAACAAGGGATGGGTCCAGCATTTCTGCCCAGAGATGTTCCTTTCATCAAAATGAAAAAATGAAAAGGGAAATGGTTTAAGTGTGCTGGGTTGACTGGCCGTTCCCTTGGCCCAGAGAAGCAGAGTTAGAGAGGGTCAGCACATCAACACAACAGATTTCTGACTTCTGTACCAGACCAGAGACTGCCCTGCAACACCCCACCAGAGCATGACACTGTTTCTCCAGTGTTAAAAACAAACTGTGCTTTCAAGCTTCCCTTCAAACTCAGACACCAGTGCTGAGATTGCAGGAAGCAGGAAAAGGATACTGTTCATTACAATCTGCAGAAGATGATGAACCTGATAATTCCTCTATGTGAAAAATCAATGACCTTTTAGCTGCAGAAAGGCACAGGCCATCACATGCCTTAGCACAAAGAGGTGGGGGGGAGAAATAAAAAATTGCCAGCAGCCAACTTCGAAAAAACATACAAGGGGTCTTCTTCAAATTAGCTAAAGCTTCAGCCCAAGTCTTTCTGTTTGCTCAGAGACAGTTTGGCATCTCTGTCTGTGCTGCTGCTGCTGCTCTTGCACGGGGTAGAGAGCTCATCAGAGCATGAAAGAGATTGTGATAAAGATACACTGACTGCCAGTCTCCTTCCATTGGAAGCAGGCTCAACTTCATATCCGAGCGACATCTCAAACACCAGCACCAGAGAGGGGGAGGGAGGGAGCTGCTCTATCTTTGCCCTTTCTGGTTTTGATATTATGATTATTATTTGCAATTATTCATTGCTAAGGCAGTTTCTCAGGTATATAAATAGAGGCAAAAGAAGTCCCCTTTCCCTTCCCTGCTTGAGTGCACACCGCTCTTTCATGCTGCACCCGAGCTGATTGAATTGTTTGATAGATAAAAGCCTTAGTTGAAGATTCCCCTGCATCTCCACTTTGTGTGCTATTCCCATGCCAGTTCTGCTTTCCAGCAATATCAGCTGTGCATATAAATTTTCAGACTCATCTGGACGAATTCTCTTCTGCCAGCCAGCTGTTTGAAAGCATTCTCTGACACCACATGCCATTTGCTCTGTGGATATTGGCTGGCACCGGGATGTTGCTGTTCTGCCAGGGTGTGATGCACTTCTCACCATGATGGGGAAGAGGAAAAAACTCCTTTCATCTCCAGGGCTTGCCCATAGTGAGTGGGCTAGTCCATGTGAAGGCTTTTCTATGCTTTGCCAACTGAGAGCAGACTCAAAATGATTTTCTGTCAGATGAAGTTCGTAATTCTTACCAGGTCCATGGGAGGATACCACAGGAACCATCACCAAAATACTTTTTTGTGTCATAAAACCAGTTACACTCAGGAAAATAAGACGTCTTGCAGGCATTCAGCCAGCAAAGCACAATGACCTACACGTAACCAGGTGAAACCTGCATTGTCCCAAGTGCCTCATGAAACCATTGGTGTGTTGTTCTCCCTCTGTAAATTGGGGGAAATAATAGCATTGTACCACCTCACAAAGGCACTGTCAGGATGAATACCCCAGTGACTAAGATTCTCACATCCTCCAGCATTAAAGGCCACCGAACACTTAAGAGAAACAGTTCTGCTTCAACAAAGTATAAACATAGCTGGGGATGGAAAAAAGGGTTTTTATGTCTCAAAGATTAACTTTGGGAAAGGACAAGGGAGGAATTGCACATCCTCACCAACCCAAATAATCCAAATTGTCATTCCCATTCATGTTTATGAAGTGTCAAGATCTGTAAGCATTTTCCCTAAGACCTAACACTTGGCCAAATATTGAGGAATCAAAAAGAAATTGTGAAAAACCTCATGAATATGACCATAGTGTAAATACAGGGAAGCAATCCCAGACCACAGCAAATATCTCATTGTCAGGAGATAATCATCCAAGCAGGCTCCCAAGTGGTGAATTCAAGTGACAAATGGGAAGCAGACCTCCTCACAGACATGGGAATGCAGGCATTCTGTGTGTTTTTCTGCATGAAACCATAAATCATGCACAGCATTAAAATGGCTGGAGAAGAGATAAAAGGGTCTCTGTGTAGCTGAGCAGGAATCTGAGGCCTCCTTTAAATGCAGGAGTTGGCACCAAGCAGTTCACTCTCAGTTGATACCCATGATCACACTGACTCCTTGTGTGAAGAGTTGCTGTTTGAGAAATACCAACCACAGCACTGCTTTACCATCTTCCTCAGCCCTAAGGGTGTTCACAGTCCCACAGCCAAAGAAAGCAATGAAAGGACATCAAAAATGAATACAGCACAAACTTATATGTACAAGCAAATCCGATCATGCAGCTTTCAGTCTGAAGCTTGATCATGTCTGTCTGGTTCCTCTGACCAGACCAGCTCCCAAAGGTGCTAAGCTGGTGCAATGAATGGAGCCCAGCACGTGGGAGCGGTTTAAACACAGGTTTGATTTCCCTTGGTTATCAATAGCTGTTGCTAGGCAGGGGAATGTCACTTATCTCCTCCATGCCCTACCTGCCTTCGGTCATGTACAAACAGAGAGGATGACTAATATGTAACTCCCCCAAGGGAGAAGTGAAAGTCACTGCACTTGCACAGTTTTCCATGTCCCTTAACCGGCACTCACAACACCTTTTGTGTCCCCAGAATTATTGCCCTCTGATGCAGCATTATCCCATGTTGACTTGTCATATTCATGGCAGCATTATATTCCCTGGGGGAAAAGGGCTCCTGGCAGTACTGCTTTGAGAGACCCTTTATTATATTGATGCCAACTGAGATTGCCTCTTTGATAAATGAGCATGTACCTATGAATAAATACAGGAGTACATTTTATATGTATTGAATGTCTGCAGTGACAAGGGTAGAGGTTTGTGCAGGCGTGTGCTTTAAATATGCATGGAGGCCACAAGGCAGCAGGAACTGCCAACCGTGGGCTGCTGCCTGTATATTCCAATGCCAAACAGAGGATCCCTGACTGTCATCTAGACAAGATCTTTCCATTGCATCCCTCACTTGAAGCAGTTGGAAGATACCCACTCAGCACACTGACAGGGTAGGATAGGATACTCTCTGGATGCAACAGGACCCCTCTGTGAGCTGGCAGAATCAGCAATGCTGGCCTGTCTTCTGGTCTATCCTGAGGGAAGGAAGTGAAGGGAGCTGGAGTTACGCATGTATTCCCAGAATGACACAACAAAGCAATCACACATGAAAATTATTGTCCTCCTGGGAGGTCTTCCTGGAGGTGCTGAGTGCGGGATTGTACTGCAATGCTTTGGTGCAGAGCAACAACTGGGAAGAAACTGATCCAAAGTGTTTCAAGCAGCAGTGCCAAACTTCAAAGGCCATTTTGGTTTCCCAAGCTTCCCAATGAATGGCACCACTTCTCCCACAGTGCCAGGCCTGAGAGCCCACCCCAACCCCCACCCCAGGCAGAAGTGTCTGCGTGCTGCCCTGGTGGAGAGCAGCTTGGGGAGTGACAAACATGCAGAAATGAACCCCAGCAAGGAGCCACTGCAGGGGGAGAGAACGTCACTTCACTCCAAGGGTAAAGTTTTTCCCACAGTGCTCAACTGAGAGATGCCAGGAAGCTGACCCAAACCAGATTTCATCCTCCCAGCCATGTCTGCAAGAGGGATATTGAGAGGGAAGACAGAACCTTAGCTGTTCTAATACCTTCCCAAAACCAGCTCTCAGTCCCTGGAGGAGGGAATAGCAGCCTGCCCCTTACCCCTCACCTCCCTGCCTGACACCTTGCCTCTTTTCAGGGAGCAAAGGAAACACATTTCCCAGTTCCTGCTGACCCTGCCTGAACAGCTCCTTGTTATATTCTCGGAAAAGTTAAGAAGTTGTCTTTGAATACCACAACGTCAAGGCGATGGTTACCAAGGGAACTGAAAGGAACTGGCCAGAAGAAGGTCAGACTTTTCTGGGTATTTTTTTGTGCTTTATCTTGGCTGAATGCTTTTCCAGACAAATCAGATGGGTGTCTTTCTATCCTGGAGAATTAAAGCCATCATATACTTGAAAAAGGACTGATAAAAGCCAAAAGGAGTAGGTAAGATTTCCCACAACTTCACACCGTGTTCTGGGGGAATTACCCTCAAAATCACCTGCGATGGGAAAACCCTGTAACACCATCAGCAGCTGTGGTTTCAGTCGAGGGACATAACTAGGAGAGTCCTGCAGTGAGGAGTTTAAAACTGGATTTGCTTGGAGGCCACAGTAAAGTAGAGTAAAAATATCCCCAGAGCATAAAATAGAAAACTGAACCAGCAACTTGCCTCAAGTAAATCAGCACAGCCCTTGGAGAATTTGCATTTCCATGGAGCTATGGCACTTCCATCAAGAGGAAATTCAGCTCTTCAGGAAAGACAGTGAAGCTGAGGTCTAAATATAAGATCCCAAACACCAGATCATCATCCGACCACACGTTGATGGAGATAAGGAACGATTTCTGCTACAATAAGAATCCCCAGCTGTGAAATTAAAATTAGTTAGCTAAACAAAAACAGAGCCTGCTGCTGGCCTTCATATGCCAGTTGCTCAGCATGGTTCTCCTGGCCACGGAGGAATGGGTTTCTGCTCTTTTGGGAGGTTGGTTATCCAATGAGCAGGTTCATTTTTCATGCTGCACATGGCAACTATTGTGCTACAGCTGCCAGTCATACACTTGATTTGCAGTGCTGCTGGTACCCCCAAGAGCTGCCTGAATTAAATGAGATGCAGGAACCAAGGAATGGCCATTTTAAGCTCTTGGTGTGTGTTGAATACCAGCTGCTGCCAGTTTTTCTCTTCTAACAGCCCTGCCAAGCATCCTTACCTTCTGCACTTCAGTTTGGATCTCTATCAAAGTCCTTCACTAACAAAAACACTCCTGCTAATAAAAACCTGTAACTTTGCTGGCCCCAGTTGTGAGTACTGCTAATCACAGGGGGGCCTCAGGAGACCCCATTTTGTAGAGCAGAGCCACTTGACATTAGTCAATATTAGTTGCCCTTCTAATCCATGATAGGGTCAGACAAACAAGCTCTCTCTATTGTAAACAAAGAGCTGGCTCTACTAAACAACTAAATGTCAAGGCAGGTCAGCCAAGGTGTAATCAGCTCTCATGGCATAGCCGTGAGCTGCAAGGCTTTGTACAGGTGGCCAAGCAGGCTCCTGCGGGGAAAGAAACTCTTCCCCAGCTCAAAAAGGCAATCAAAACTCTTACCTCCAGCTTGGCCTTCACAAAAGAAAGCCCAGAAAATCAGGTTGATCAGTCAATGACACCAGGTTTTGAAAGGTTTTGATTTTGCAGACAAATATGTGTTCTCAGCACCAAGGTGCTTGTGGTTTGTGCTGAAACAGATGTTTTAGTGCTGAATTTCTGGATCTGAGGGCTTTTCTCTAACCTTTCTCAAAGAAAATGTAATTGTAAGTAGCCTTCATGATCTGTTTGTGTGCCTCGTTCATGCCCTGTGTGTGGGGGGGGGGGGGAGCTGTGCTGCAAGTGCAGGTGGCCCTGAGCATAGCCCTCACCAGCACACATTCATCAGGCCTGGGATGGGCACACTACCAGCTGATTTACTGGTATTTACTATTTAAATGCCAGTGGATCATTTAGTCCTGGTGAGTAGATGTTCAGTAACAGAGAGAGGAGCCATCTCCTGCCAGCCCATCCTGCCTCCTCCATCATTTAATGCCAAGCATGGAGCCCTGTCCTTGCTCCTTGGGCACATTGCTGGAGCTGTGTCTTACACAGCTCAGCTCCCCGAGACCTTGCTGCCCTTCCCACCCATCCACCATGCTTTACTGATGTCAGAGGTCTTTTAGGATTCACAGCATCAGGACCCAGCAAGGAGATTCACTCAAGGTATCTCCTAAATGGGACAGATAAAGCTCTGTTCCCCTCCCATCACTCTGTGGGCATAACAAACTCTGCACTGCTGGTGTCTAGATTTGTTTCTCCATGTCAATTTTTGCACAGCTCTTTATCCTGGTCTGACTTAAAACTGCCCTTTCTTAGCAAGCAAGCACCCTGCCCAGCATACAACAAAGTGTATCAGTGACCTTGCAATAATAATTCGGTGTCCTGACACAGGCAGATGGAGCACAGGGAACCATGGCCACTTAAAAACCACCACCACGCTTCTGGGACTCTGCATCCAGCAGTACCTGAGATGACTGAAACAGGAAGAGCTTTTGAAAACCAATTTGCTCTCCACTCTTTCTACCTCTTGTTTGCATTTTTCATTTCTCTCAGCGTGGGGGATGAGGCTCAGTACTCGGCTCATGTTTATCAGTGCTTGGCTCTTCGATTGTCACTTTGCAGCCCTGTCTGCAGGCCCTGCAGGTGGCACTTGCTTTCCCCTGAAGAAATAGCACCCCCACAATTTTTCTTCCAACTTCTGTCCAAAAAATAAGTAGTACAAGAATGTTTTTGATGGTGTCAGGCTTTATAATAGTTCATTCATTTCAACCCTAAATTTGAGACTAAATTTGAGCTGGCAGTAGCTCTTTAATATACAGGACCTGTCTTATTACATCTCTGTCTAATGCATATTTGGGAGCTTTCCCTGAAAGCTCTTGTATAAAGGAGTATTATGACATCAGGAAGTCTAAAAGTACCTGAACTGCAGATGTGATAAATTCAGCAGGATGATACGTGCCTGGAATTAGAAGTTACCTTTTCCATTGGCAAATGGCCGCCTGGGCTCCATCCCCTGGGATAGCTGTAGAGAACAGCCAGTTTGATGAGCCTAACCAGCCATTGGATGTCACTTTGGCTCCACACTAATTCAAGGGAAACAGCATTTATCTGGCAGCCAGGCAGCCAGCTCTTCGGCAGCTGAGAATTTAATTATCAAAGGTTCAGGCGAATCTTGCTATCTCCAACCAGCTGCTGCAGAAAAAGAGACCTTCTGGCCCCATCCAGAAGTTTGTGAATCTCTTGCAAGTTCCCTTTTGCTGTTAAAATGAGTCCCAGCCCATTTGCCCTTTCCTGCGAAGGCTCTGGGCTTGATGCCACTAGAAAAAGGAGAGCATGAAAATAATACAGTGGGGAAGGGCTCTGTGTGGATGGGGCTGAGCAAGCAGCAGCAGGAACGGGAGCACTGGGCAGGCTCCAGCTGGTGCTTTGATCCAGCCATGGAGGCTTGCACTGATAGATGGATGTGGGCACAGCTTCCTCAAACTGCAGGATGTTGTTTTTTCACAGCTTCATTTTGCAGGGCTAGAGCAGAGCCTCCATTCAGGCCAGGTGAGCTGTTTTGATGCTGGGGGACCTCAGCCTGAGTGTTCTCAAGGCAAAACACAAGGACTGCACCTGCCCCAGCCCACTCATCAGCAATCCAGTGGGGATGGTGGGGATTGGGGCAAGCTAAGGCAAAACAAGAACAGTCTCTGCAAAGGCAGCTGTTTGCTCAGTATTTCTGCAGGAGTAAAGGCCAGAAGATGCACCAGGAAAATTAGTGAGGGAAAAGGTGACACCAAATGAAGCCACCTTTCCCTCCAAGAAAACAGGAGGCCAATGAGTGAACAATGTGGAGGAGGTGCTGGGCTCATAGGGACTATCCTGCTCCACTCTTCACTCACTCTGCCCCAGTGCCTCAGACACTTGACATGATTCCCCCACATCTGGGTCCAGGGATCCCTACATTCCTTTCTCAGCCTTGCCATCAACCACAGTCAGTCCAAAACCAAAGGCTGGTAGTACTTCCCCAGTTTCTACTCAATATCCAGCTCTAAGTGGGACACTCAAAAAACCTGAATGAAGTGCCATTTCCTATAGATCCCTTGCACTTCTGTGTCAGGGATGTCCCTGCCCTTCCAGCCCTGCAGTGGCTCGTTAATAATGGGGCCACTTAAGTGCCTATCAGGGAAGTTGGTAACTAATGTGCAAGTGATGCACCTGCTTTTCATTATTCTCAGGCTCTCTGCAGACACAATCAGGCACAATTGGCCATTCTTAAGGCACATTTATCTTTCAATATGAAGGCAAGAGACTCAATTATCTTGTTCAAAAGCAAAGATTCTGGTGAGCAAATTAGTTATCCTCCCCATTCTTCTTCAAAATGCCATCAGGAGCCATCATAAGCAAATACTATCCATCACTATCTGTTTTGCCCAGTCTGCCTGATCTATCAGTAGGGATCCACATAGGGAAATACATTGTCTCCACTCCTCTCCTAAGAAAAGTCTCTCCAAAGCTTGGGCATGACTTTTGTAGTAGAGACTCCAATAGAAGAGCTAGACACAATAGAACAAGAGAGCTTAGACCATGTGTGAACCTGAAGGAGATGTAAGGAGCAGAAACCCATTAATATCTATTTTACTCTTTGGAAGCATAGTGCCCTCCCTACCTTATTCCCACCAGTTCAAATAAGCTTGGAAGCCATCCAGCCAACTGCTTCAGATGGAAGAGAAACATGCCCTGGTAGAAATTTAATCTTGGGCTCCTCCTTGTAGTCCAGGAGCACTGTCACTAAGGGCAAGTTGCCTTGGGTGTCTCATTTTTCCATCTTGCATGAACAAAAGTGTTTATTTAACACCACCTCTCCAGGGTTCCTTCAGCTCCCTGGTCTCCAGGCCTTTCAGTTTACTTACAGCACTGTTAACTGCAAACTGATTAGTCCAGTCCCCCTTCCCTTCTCCCCCATGGTTATCGCTTTTATTAACAGCAAGGGAGTGATAATGGGGAAAGATGATCAAAGCTGCTGGTATTAACGCAGAGGATTAGCAGTATTTATATTCCTGATCAGTGCAGTCTCAGTGTGAAGAGGGAACTGCCACAGATCAGCTTTTTCCAACTGAGAGTTGCTGCAGTGCCACTGCCTAAATAGCTGCTGGCTAATGAGTCCTTAGCAGCTGGCTGGAGGAAGAGTTCTCTCACTTGGCTACTGCCCTTGTGATATAGAATGTGCCCAGGCTGGCACCCACAGTGACATGAGGGTCCCTGACCTCAGGCTTCAAAATGTTCTTGAGGTCTCAGGGAAAAGGACCCCCACTGTTGAGATCAAAACAACTAAAGCTGAGCAAACAGCTGGACTGGTGTAGCCAGTTCATGGTGGGATTGCATCATTATCACAGGAAGGCAAAACACATCTTCCAGCCCAGTCTGGGAGTTGTGGGAAGTTCAGTGAGCACCACTGAACTGTGGGAGGGAGGGGAGGAAAAAAAAAGAAAAACTGTGCCAGGTTTTACACATAGGGCAGGAGACTGAAATCCTCTGCAACCATCTGAGGAGAAGAGACATGGTGCTGCATATTGATTCCAGTGAGATTCCAGCAGCCACTCAGTGGCAGACAGCAGGGACAGGGAGGTTGCCAGCCACCAGCAGCAAACCAGGAGAAGAGGCTTCACCTGGCAGGGGCTGGAGACCAATGCAATGAGCAAAATGCAAACTGGATGCTGAGATCAGGGACAGATGGGATGCATAATTTCACTTCACATGGAAGAATGAGGACCCACTTCTCTTCTGCATCCCCTGAGGGCACTTTCAGGGACTCCATGGCCTCATCCTCAGATTGAAAGCCACAGAAAGGCCCCATTGCAGCACCTCCTTCCAAACAGAGCAATATATATATGTTCAAAAATAAACTGAGGAACAAAGACAACTCCCTTCCAAACCAGTCAGTCTGTGTAAAGTGATCAAACTTCAATATTGAGCCAAAGACACTCATCCAAAGCCAGGGCATTCTTATAAATAAATGTTCACAAAAGGCAGGAGAACAGAGGTATTGTCCACCCACTTCAGGCAGATTTTGCTGTTAGCCTATCAAGAAAAGAGAAACCTGGGTTTGATGTCCAAGTTTGAGCACTGCTATTTGGGCCATAAGGTGCTTCCTCAGGAGAACCAACTGGAGACTGAATGGAAGCTCTTCTTAATGTTGCAAGTAAGAAACAAGGATCTTGAAAATGCCAATTTTTTGCATATAATTTAGGATCATTAGTACCTACATGACCGGCTAGAGTTATCTTTTTCTATTTGCACAACTATTTTTTCCCCCCAGCCCCAACCTGTTGTTCACTACCTTCCATCTCTCCTCTATGCAGTGCAATTATGTCATAGAGAGTTTATTTAGACCATCATAATTGGTTGTTGTGGAGACAATCATTATGTCACAAGTGTAGGCCAGGGAGCTCTGGTTGCAGAATGAATTGCAAAGAGGCCATGGAGGTGAGCCCTGTGGCTTTAGTGCACACTCCCATCCTCCCACTCACTCCATGGACCATCTGCATCCATACACAAGGCCAGCTCCACCTACAGATGTTGGTCCCACATGTGGCCATGAGCAAACACAAGCTGACAAAAAATCTTAAAGCAGTTTTTATTCACATAGCAGGCAGTGACAACTGAGGGGACAGGAGACACAGTGGTGAGCTATAGGAGAATGTTGGAGTAAGGGCAAGACAGAGGCCAGCAGTGACTCTCCTAAGCCTCTTCCACTCCCACCCCACCCATTCTTGAGTCCCTCTCCACACACGTATCCTGTAAAAATGACTCTAAAGGTGTTGCAAAGCCACATGTGACCCATGGGGACTAATGAACATTTTACATAACCCCATTACTGTTCCTCACTCATCAAAGCTGTTGAGGATTACCCACTGTCTCAGCCTCACAGCACAGCTCAATCAAGATAGAATTTTCTGGAGAAAACCTTTTTTCCCCACAGGCTGCTTCCAAGTTCTTGATACCTAGTTCAGTGCAACAGCAGACTGTCATATAGGATGATGTGGACTTCTCATATTCTCCATCTCCAGGATGTGTTTGTCAGCAGGTCATGCTCTGCTTGGGTCTTGTGTATAAACAGAAGGAGAGAGATGGAGGCTAGTATGTTCTCCATGTGCTGCATGCATCCAAGATATCATCAAAATCACTCACAGATTGCCCTCCTCATCAGATCCAATTGAAGGTGATTGTAGAAAATCTGATAGGCAGCAGCGAGCTCCGGATAAATGGAGCTGTTCACCCTGGGATCATGAGTTCAGAGGAAGGTCAGCTCACTGTTGACCACCATTCATTAGCCTCTGGCAGAAACTCAGCCTCAGTGAAATAAGGAACCAGTCTTGGCTTGGGTCCCAGTGGAGAGAAAGTCTGTGTCACTGCAGTTACTGTGCTCACTGGACTCTTGGCTGGCCCCACAGGGAAATAGCAAAGCCATTCAGGGAGCCCATACTCATGGCTTAGCACCTTCCTGGGGGATCAGCCTGGAATAACACAACAGAGTTTCTGCAGTGTCTCAGTGTTGGTCAACACAGACACAACTGCTGAGCTCCAGCTCTGGTTCATAGCTGAAGACCAGGTGCTGCCACCAAAGAATTACAACAAGGAAAAGCTCAGACTCCGATGAGGAAGGTAGGACAAAAGCTGAAATCTCCTGTGGAAGAAGTCCAGAGAAAGGCAAATGAAATGACTGCAGAGCAGCTCACATGTGAAGACAGGAGGCAGAAAGTGAGGTTAGAGCCTCATGTGAGGACCCTGCTCTCACCCATCACTGTTGCACAGCTTTGCTGTTGCAGGGGGAAGGAGGAAAGCCTTCCCCCACCCTCCTATCCCCCTTTGCCCTATGCCCAAAGCAGATGTGGGTTCTGCAGCCCTACAGCCCACTCCTGTGGACTTCTCCATTGCAGGGCCACAGGAGACCCTGGGGAGGGAGGGACATACTGGCCAAATGAACCATCCAGGTGGCCTGCAGGCCTTAAACTGAGCATTCTTGCACATACTAAAATAAATGCAATAAACCAGGTCAGTATCACTTGCGTGAAATTCTTTTATTGTTTTAAATCATCATTATCACCATCATAATTAAAATCAAGCAACAGCTAAAAGAAATTAATGAATATTTTTATATGTGAACTTATCACGGGAAGGGGGGGAAAAACATAACGTGAAAATGTGCCTGTATTGCTAATAAATATTATTGGAGGGACTCCCAGCTTTTCACATTACCACAGTGTGATATGACAGCCTATAATGGATTACTCAGCTGCCCGAAGCCATTGTAGGAATAAATCCCTTTTAATATTCATGTGCGGTCTTTGAGAAAATAGATGTAAGCAGTTAATACTTTTCTATAGACAAAACAATGCAGTTTATCAAAACAAAATGTGTGCTTGAAAGCAAAAATCACAAAACTCCTGGACTCATTCTATGTTGGGTTTTTTTGGTTTTTTGGGTTTTTTTTGTTTGGTTGGTTTTTTTTTTAGCTAATCAGAAAAAGCAGGACCCAAAGAAAAAGACAATTTGGGGAGCAACAGTGCATAGAAAGCAAGATGGGGAGAAGCAGGAGATTAGTAGATGGGGAGGGACAGGGTCAGTAGAAAGGAGGAAAAAGCGTAAGAAAAATGAGCATTTTGTGTGTCTGGGGTTGTAAAGAGAGCACCAAAGGAGCTGTGTGAGAAAGGTGTTATTTGGCAGTGGGGCTGGTAGTTGCCCAATAAAGCTCTCAGTGGGACAGGAGGTAGTATATGGGTGGCAGAGGAAGATCTGGCGTTTCCCAGGAAGGAGTCACAGGGCTCTGTGAGGTGCAAGGATGCTGCTGGGTGATGCTAGGGCTTAGCCATGTTTATAGGACAGTAAAGGATGTAATAAAAGAGGTGAACAGCAAAGCCTATGTAGTACCAACTGAGGGCTGCTCCCTCCCAGCCCCTCTGCTCTATCTTTCTGCTTTTCCTTTTGCAGCTGATCTATAAAACCTACCTGGTTTTTAATCTCTGGTTTGTTTGGGTTGGGTTTTTTTCTCCCTTTACACTGCAGATCAAGAGCAGCAGCAGCATAGAGGATTTGTAACTTTTGTGTGGTCAGGAGTGAGGGAATTGGAGGTTAACCCTTCCTGGCCCAGCTGTTTGTGGGCAGTCAATGCTTGGAGGGAAAACCAGATAGCAAAACTGTCTCAGGGACTGGAGGGACTGGCTGCAGCCTCTCAGAGGTGACGGGGCAAAAATGAGAGATTCGATCTTACAGCACTGGATGCTGCTGTGATGTGAACCCAACTTTTATTTGGCTGGTATGGTCTGTGGCTAAAAGTGGTTGTAGATGTGTCTGAAACTGTGAGGGAGAGAGAGACAGAAGCTCTTCAGTTCCTCTTCTGCTGTGAGATCTAGGCTTCAAAGACAAGCTCAAACTGAAGTATCAGGAATAAATAAGGCTCCCCTGGGACTCATGTGGCTTTGATATCTGAGGCTGCCTGGTGGGTGGAAGAGTTGAGTCACAGATTTCTTCTGTTTGCCCGTGTTCTGAGAGAGCCTCTGATAACACCCTTTGTCCCTGGCACAACCACAGCAAAGGCAGCTCAGGGTCTGCTTTGGGCTGGGGTAGGTGCCATCCAGGCTGAAGGAGACACCACGTTCTTGAACCAAATTCAGCTCAAAATGTAGCTCAAGAGATTGACAGTGCTCTGAATGCTGCAGCCTTGGTGAAAGATGTGATTCTGCAAAGACCCACACGGTGCTTAACTGGACCTTCTGCCAAGTGCCACAGGCTCCCAGGGACCTGCTTGAAGGAACTCAGGAAAACACATGTTGAGCCAACTGCAGCACCCTGAGACCCTCCCATGCTTCAAAATGCTGGGGGAAAGGACATTATTATCCTTTAAGATATCCATTCTGGATCCATTGTGATCCAGAATCAGTAATTTTGATCATTAGGACAGGAAAAAAAGTCCATGAATTACTGTATTAGTGTGTCAGACCAATCCACTCAACTTCCTCAGATTTTATTCACATAATTCCTATGGAACAGGACAGTTCCCTGTCTGGACAAAGCTTCAGCTGTGTAACCATTTATCTAGCCAGCAGTGTTGGGAAGATTCTATAATTAGAAATATTCTAGGAATGCTTGTAGAGGCAACATTTTTCCTACATATCTTTATTAATTTATTGCAACAGTAATCTTGTCACTGTAAGCACTGTGAGAGTCCCTTTAAATGCCAGATAGTTTTATAGACTGTTTTGGGTTATATGAAAATGGGCCAGTTTTATAGGTCATATATTTCTTTGAAATGGAATAGGTCCAGGAGACAACTGGGAACCAGAATGGGGAGAATTCCTCCCACCCACCTCCTTCCAGCAGAGCAGAGGTGTTTCTTGCTACGAAAGGGAAAGAAAAAGTTTCACCTTCTAATTGTTGTATTGAGTAGCTCATTGACTGCACTTTCTGTTCAATACCTTTTTTACCACTCAGATTGTCTAATCAAAGGCTTTTTCCTTCCTTGGTTTAACTTTGCAGCCTCTAGGATTGATCCAAAATCAGAAACGAAAGAGAGAAACAGGCTCTGGAAAAAGAGAACACAATTAACACCCAAGCAGCTTCATTTTTTGGGGTGCCTTTAAACATCTTGCACTGCTCACTCTATTCTCCCATTCTTTTATTTTCCCTTTTGTGTTCCGGAGGTTTCTTTAAGGAAAGCCTTTATCAGCTGCTCGGGGAGAAGATTAAAGGACCAGTCACCAAGAAACAGGTTACTTTTTGTGTCCAAGTTCTTAATTCACTTTATTAAAATGTTCCAAATCTTCCTTCAAGAGGAGAGATCAGAAGGACATTTCCCTGTCACCCCTGGCATGCCTTCCTTCCGGATACTTGTGCTTCATTAGAGGCTAAAAAAATCCAAAGTCGAGGCAAGGAAAAGAAGAGAGAACAAGACTGCAGTGACTGGGTAATATGGGATGTGGAGCCTTCTACTTCATGGTCACTGGTACTGCTCTGGCCCCGGGCTGGAAGCAATTGAAAGCTTTTCCCATCTCAAAGACGCTTGTGTGAACTGAGTCAGAGATCTCTGGCTATTTTTACCTTTGAGGTTCAAAGAAGAGAGCTTTGCAGTGAACAAAGCCAAGCATCCATCCAGCCTGCTGCCCTCCTGCTGAAAGCAGCAAGGAAAGGGCACACAAAGGGTGAGGATATTGAGTCTGCTTTCCTGGGTACATTGCCTGCTCCCCCAGACCTCAGGTCAGGTGTTGCCCACCTGAAAAAATGGCTCTCTGTGGTTAATAAACTTTGATGGATTTTCTTCCATGGCATCATCCGATCTTTTTCTCTGCACTATCATGGCCCTTCCAGAGCAAGGCTGAAGGACACCAACACGAGCTTCTCTCTGGGCACTTCTGATCTCTAGGAGTGCCTAAAAAGCCACTTTTTGTGATGTTTAGTTTGAAGGCTTCCATATTAAGACCCTTGGAAACAGAAACAAAGCATGTGATTATTCTGGGCAGCACTGGGAGATGTTTTTGTGGACAAAAGACTAGATCAGGTCTAAATCCCACTTTGGATCCGGCACCAATTCCTTCACATCCAGATGTCCTTTCCCATCCCTTCCCCTCAGGATTCTCATGTTGGATTTTCACAGTCTGTCTGCCCTGACCCAGGATTATGGCCACAACACAGTGCAGGCAACCAGTGAGACATACCACTTCCCACCGTGGAAAACTAAAATAAGGATAGGACAGAGGCTGCTCCAAGTAGCCATGATAGAGGTCTAATGAGGCATCTGCCATGACAGCTTTTCCATGTACCCTGTCTTGGTTTAAAAAGGCCACTTGCTCTGCATAAGTAGCTGCTGTTTTGTAAAGCAAGTGTATACCATGCAGACACTCCTCGTGCTTCCTCAGGGTACAATTACTTTCTTATCTGTCTTGTACTGCTGTTTGTCTGCAGCTGAAATAAGTTCTCCAGTGTGAGACTGTAGGGTTAATCTTTTGAGTGGGGAAAGTTAAAAAGGCTGGAGAAAAGCATGGCAGCCTAAGAGAGCAAAGAGCAAGTAGGTGACATCTTGGCAGGCAGAGATGAGGAGTAAGGTGTTCCTGAAAGACAACCTTCACATTTCCCATCAGTGCTGACTCATAAAATGTCAGGCTCATTAAAGGTGAAATACACACAAACTAGAACTTGAGCAGTTTCATACTCGGTAAAGCATCTATGCAATTGGCTTTTCCCCTGCATCTTGACACTTCCAAGTCTTCTGAGTCAAGAGTATCAAAGTAATTTGATATTAAAATGTGTCATCAAGTTAATAAAGGCGTAGTTGAAGCCTGCATTTTATTTATTATTCAAATTACTCAATAGCTCTTTGCGGCCTTGGCTGCAGCACAACCCTGCTTAGAACTCAAGAGGCAAGTCCATTCTGCTCCTACCCCAGTGAGTGCCACATCACAGGGGGGGAGTTCAGAGGGCACAGAGTTCTAGGTGTGGGATCCTGTTAATTCCCCTGCCTTCCTGACTACCTTTGACCTGCCTTTGCAGAGCCTCCTCTCGCAAGGCCACTGCAGGAGAGGCAGCCCAGAGCTCAGATAACTTGCAGCAGTCTCCAGCCACTCAGTGTCACTGCTGTGCCTTAATCACAAATCTTCTCTTTTCTGCTTTTACAGCAGGCACGCTGCTGTGTTCCCTGCCCACCAACACTCCTGTTCCAGGTGTGGCACAGTACAGCACTCTGCCTGCGGCTATCCTGGTGTCCCGTGTTTATCTAGTCTCTCCTGATGGCTTCCACAACATATTTGCTCTATTTTCAAAGCCCCTTTTTAAGCTGCTTTGAATTCCCTTTGTGTTTAAAGATCTGCTTTGCTCTTCGAGCTCCGTGCACCCTCACCAGCCCGGTTTTAAAAGCAAGTTGTCATTGATACGTGATGCGGAACAAAATCCAGCTCGCTCGAATGCAGCTAGATTGGCTCAGCAGGGCTGACAATGGATGAACTGGGTCTTATCAGTGGAGGGAGCAGATAGAACACGGGAGCAGCATGCAGGGAGCAGATAGCAGCTCTGTGAGAGCAGACAGACAGGCTGCTGATAGTGCAGGGTGGGGGGAAGGCATCACTTTTATTCCCTGGCTGTTTTTGAAGCTGTTGTTTCAAAGCTGGCACCTTTCTGACCACAGCCAATGCATTAATGGGGAAAAGAAGCAAAAGTGATGGACAACTCAATGGAGCAGTGCTGTGATGAAAGGTCTCAGTGGGGTGCGTTTGTCCAAATGAGCCACTGCCTGCCCACGTGATTTATTCCTTGCTCCAAATGCATTTGTTGGATTTAACGACAAGTTGGTGGCATTTCTGCAATTAATCCTATCAAAGGGAGGTGATTTTACACAGAGCTGGTCCCATATTTCCTAGGCTGTGTTTTTGTTTATGAGGAGAGGGGCTGCCACCTGTCTCCAAGTCTGGGCACTAGAGTTCATGGAAAGGAACTGTGGGTTATTAACCAAGTGTCTCCTCCTGACATCTGAAAGCAGCACAGTTAAAAAATACAACCTCAGATTGTCCTAACAAGCAATCTCCAAACTGAAAATATGCAACAGGGAGAGAAAGTATTTCTTTACCAATGAAACACTTTAATGAGTGGATGGCTCAGCAAATCTTTTATGCAGCTGCTTTCCCTGCTGCAGATACTGAGATTTACGGTAGGAAGGGAGGGGAGTTAAAAACCACCAAGGGAACTGCAGCTCCTGAATACTGGGGTTCCATCTCATGTTCCCATTTGAAAGGCCTGATCCTTCTGCAACACTCCTTGGACAAACCATTAATGGTCCCATTAGCTGGGGTCTTTGGGACAGGTATGGAAGTAGCCCCCAGTGTCAGAAATAATGACTTAGCTAAGCAAGAAGGAACAATCCACCCTTCCAGTGAGAGTACTGATGACACATATCCAAAGACTTTGAATATGGAGTGCTCTTTGAATACTGATGACCTCATTTGGAGAGAGAGAATCAGTGGAGATTATGTATTTTTGCAGTTCTGAGCTTTTCTATATTCTCCTCCAATGGAGAGGTCCATAAGCTCTTTATCCTTCTGTCAAATTAATGACATTTCTAATGAATACTTAGAACCAAAACCAAGATGGCAATACCTGGTGGAATGGGAGCAAAAAGAAACTATCTTCTTCCATGACAGTGACAGACTAAGAGGCAAAAGAAAAAGCATTTTCAGATGGTCCTTCCTAAAGATCACAACCTCCAACAAGAAAGCCCGTTTGCAGAACAGGATCCTCAGACATGCAATTAAACATCAAAAACTACCAAAAAAAACCACAACAAAAATGAACTCTACAAACCAGCACATTCTCAACTGACAGCTCACAAACCCTCTGAGCTGGTCCTGGGGCCACTCTTGCTGTCATGATGAAATTTTCATTTCCCTTGGACCTGAGTTCCCAGCTGGAGAAGGCTCACACCCTGACTAGGCCTTTGGCAGCAATGCATTCATCTGGGAAATCTGCTGTATCAGTGACAGTGTAGAACAATTCTTGTTATGACACTACATCTTATTTTGAGCAATTTAATAGTTACAAACCCAGCAACAGTCATCTTCTGATTTGAAAACAAAATGTCTCTAGAAACTGTTGCTGTTACCACACTTTGGTGTTGCAGACTAAGCCATTCAGTCTGTTAGTCATTGGGAAAAGATTTACCTAAGATAATCTCGAAAAGCATTTTCTGATTGATACCTGTTTGCAAAGGTTCTGAAGACAGACCAGCCAGACACAGAGACTGGACGAAAGCTCCTGAAGGAATGTGAAGGTCTTGCTGCAGAGGACACACAGAAGTACACATCAGCAGAATATATAAGATGCTTTGCACTTTTCTTATTTATCCAAAAAGCTATTTTTGTTTATTAAAACCTAGTTACTAGCTGCATCTTGCCAATAACCTGGAGTGCTTGCTTGGTTAATTTAAGCAAGCAGAGCTTTGACAAAGTAATTTTACCATCCTCGGGGATCTGCCAGCTTATGCCGGTCTTCACTATTTCAGATGAAATTGAGTTAATTTTCACTGAAATTGCTTCTTAGCATACAAACACATTCCCCATCATTGCAAGCTTATGCCTCTGCAGTTCTATTATTCTTTAATTTACACAAGCCGGCAGCGAGGGATTAATGCCTGAGACATACAAAAGGCTACAGTGTGGAGAGGAGAAGGCAAGGAGAGAGGGAGAGAGTGGAGCTCTGCAGGGAATAGGGAATGGTGTTTCAGTTTTATAGTCAAAACATTCAAAGTCCAGCATTAATACAGAGTCAACTCTTGTTGTCTTTTCGCTCTGGAAACACATCATCCAAAGTCTCAAGGCAGAAAACCTCTCAGATACTCAGTCAAGCCAGAGGTGATGGCAGGTCCCTGCAGGATTGCCAGGCTGAGAGGGCATTCACTGGGATATTACAAACGGCTCCACATCAGGAGCTGACTGCAGGCAGTCAAGGCAATGTGGAGCAGAACTGCAGGGGAAGGCCAGGCTTTGCCCTTGCATCTTCCAAAACACTCTTCCCTCAAACAGGAATTCTCCCCTTCCACCCTCCCCATGCCCTGCCATGAAAATGCTGCTGCCAGGGCTCTGAGGATGCTTTCAAATACTCAGAAATTAAAATCACGGATTCTCATAAGCATCCAGACAAAAAATATAACTAGTGCCAAAGCACCTGCAGTTGGGTGGAAAAGGGGGATTCCACTATCTGGCTTTTCCAGAGAGAACTGGCAGAAGTGCCAAGTTCAGTAGTCCTTGTAAAGTCTCAAGTGAGATTTTAAAGCAGCTGCATTTTAAGCTGGTCCCAGCTGATGATTGATCAGAATAGCAATTATGCCTTTTTTATGTTATCACTTCAATTTTGCTTCCTTAATTAAATAGCTAACCATTTCCTCTTTTAATACATACACCTCTGAGATATATGCAGGTTATTGGATAAAAAATGGCAGTCCTGTATCATGTATTGGTATGCACATAGCAATGTCATAATGGGATGTTTAAATTCCTTATCTTCCTTTGAGAGGCTGCTTTCTTTTCCCTTCCACAACTAGTACCAGTGCCATATCAGGGCCCAGTGCCTACCAAGATCCCACTCCTCTGGCCACACGTCATACATCCATGCCAGTTTGCCTTTCAGGGCTCCCCAGGGAGCATTTTGCCCTTCTGCCAATGTCACAGATGCTTGGCTCTGAGTCCAGTGGAAGAAATATTGCTCTTTTTCCCCAGTTTGCAGCCAGCACTGAACAGCACTGGCCAACACTTCTACCACCAGCATGATGACACCTGACTCTGCCTAACACTAACACCTGAAGCTTCCTTTTTTATAACATTCCCTCCTGAAAAATGACCTGGTTAACTGTGGATGGGATAGCGGTGGGAAGGAAGTCCTCAGTGTAACTCATGTTGAAGAAACTGAAAGGAAGTCCGGTTCCCTCCAGAAACAACCTCACCATTTTGCAGGGTTAGCACCGTCACTGCTGCACTGCTGAGAAATCCCAGCCTCTGGAGGAAATCCTGGTTGAATCCAGGTGTAAGTCATAGTAAGAAAGGCTTTGTGCTAAAGACACACGCATGAGAAACTCCTCTGCAGTTAGAGCAAGATGAAATTTGAGAATAAGTGCCCTTCCCATTTGCATAAAAGAGAAGGAAAAGCAGAAAAACATTAATGGACAAGCAATTCCATTGAGGTGAGTAGTAAATACTGAAAACTGGCACTTTCAGGCACAGGCAGTTGGGGTGCAGCAATTATCAGCTGGTGAAAATTCTCTCTGTTGGATCTTCATGATTGTTACTTGATCTTCATGATTGTTACTTGAAAAACAGCCCAAAAAGTTTTATTATACCAGTGGTGTAAGGCAGGGTGGCACCAGCAACACACCCCCAATAAGGATGACTGGGACCAGTGGCTCAGGCAGGTGTACTTTTTCTTCCTTCTGCAATCCAAGAGCAACTTCTATCATTTTCCCAGCAAAGTTATTTCAGAAATCAACTCCTTTCAGCTCAGCTGAGTTTTAGCTTCATGCATTTTTATACACTCTCTGCAAGAATGAGAAGGATATTTACATTTTTTAATAAGCCTGACAGTTTGAAAGTAATTGGGGATTTATAATGGGTTTGTTTAGGTCTTTTTTCCACTTGAATTCCAACTGCTAGTCTTAGGCCTAACAAGCAATATTATCTCTATGGTGATGAGGGAACCTCAACAGGAGGCCCTGAAGCCAAAGAGGAAAGCATTGGCATGTTTTGTTTCGCGATTTTTTTTTCCTTTGAACCTGCATTTTAAAGCAAAAACAGCATAACAAAATTTGAAGCAAGATCAAAATTCCTCCAGCCATCCAGTGTTCATAACCCTGGCTTCTTCCCCTGCTTGTCCAAGGAGCCCACAAGCCAGTGTCTGATCTCCATCATGGTGTTTCTTTTATTCGTGGGAAAGCTTTGCATTTATTTGCTGTATTATGCCTCTAAAATTATCTTAATCTGATTTTTCTTTGGGGGAGTCAGGTGTTTGGTGGTAAGGATGGAATTAACCTGCAAAGCTCAAGGTCTGGAGTCAGATTCCTGCAGCTAAATCTGAAGGACTCAGTTCTGCATGTTCCTAAAATGAAAAGACACCTGCTCCCAGTGGAAGAGATAAAGGAGTGAAATCCAAGAAGGGATCTGATCCGGTTGTGATAATGGGGTTTGCTCTGGAGACTGCTATCAAAACCTTGGACTCCTGTGGGTCTCTCTGGTTCCTTGACATTGCTGAAACTGCAGAGCTGATGTGTCCAAGGCCCCTCTAGGCAAGAGCTGCTGACATTTCACAGGTGATAAGCTCTGAGCCTAAAATTTTAATTCGGGTCTTTGTTTCTTTGTTCCTCAGTTCCACACCTACTTAAGAGAGGAAAGAACAGTCCCTGTCTTCTGGAAGAGTAAGAATATAAATGCAACAGAGAACAGAAGGGCTTAGTGTGTAAGTAAGAATTGCCCAACAAAACCCACAGTAGTCATAATGAGGAAAAAAACAAGCAGGACTAGCAGTGTCAGCCTGCTGAGCAGACATTAGCACATGTTTTCATTTCAGTGAAAGTGGGCACAAAGCAATGGTGGTGCCATGGGACATGCCCAACTTTGTTAAGGACAGAGCCTCTCAGTTCACATCTCTGTGCCTCAGACCTCCAGGGCATGCAGGGCACACCAGATAACCCCTTTCTGCACCCCACAGTGCTGTTCTTTCCTCAGAGCAGCTAAAACTGTTCAAAGAATTACCTTCATGAGCAAAGCAGAGCCGAGATGTTGCCACTGCTCTTGCTTGCTCCTCACTGAGTTGGCACCCATGCAGGGCATAGAGCCAAAGGGCAGCTCTGCACAGTCCCTCTGGCACGGCACTGTGCACTCTTATTTCCTTCCCCTGTGGAGCAAGGAGAGACAAAAGGACAATGCCTATTCGTAGTGTTTCCTAAGTCCCACAGCCCCAGGAGGGCTTCCCCAGCACCCTTGCAGCAGACGGAGCTGTTGTGCCACTCCTTGTCCTGGCATCTGTGGCAGTGCTGCTCAGCTCATACATCCTGCATCTGCAGTGATGCTCAGGTCTCATCTCCATCTGGGAGGGCAGCAGGGAGGCTGCAGGCAGGCTGGTGAGACCCATGGAGGGAGGAGTGGGAGAAGAGTCAAAGTCAGGGAGAGGAGATAGAGAGGTGGGATGGGAATGGGAGAAAGGCAGCAAGAATAAGAGGGGAAAGTGGGAAATGAATTGAAATGAGTTAGAAAATTCCAGGCAGATGAGCTTGAGCATTCAGCAGCTGAGATGTGGGGCCTCATTAGTAGAGACCGACTGAAGATAGAGACATTAAGGAAGGAAATGTGTGACTCACGGGGGAAAATGGGAAAAACAGCACACACCATAGCAGCTGCTCCGTTTACTTCAATTAAAGAACAGCTCAAAGGGTATGTTAAAGGGAAAGGAGGGGGAAGCAAACAAAGGCACAAACAGCAGAAAAAGAAAGAAAGAAAAAAAAAAGACAACCAGATGAAGCAACTGTTACACTCAAGCATCTAAATTAACTGAGTCAGGTATTTGAACAAGGGGCCAGCATTCCTCACCCTGTCCCTCCATATTGTTCAGGCTGCCCAGGGAACCTGGAGCCAGGTACAAGGCAGTGAGTGCTCACAAAAATAATGTCCCAGTTATCAGGTGGGGAAGGGGAAGGCAGTTTCCCTTAGCACAGCTCCATGGCACCTGGGGAATGGGCAGGCAGGGCCCTGGCTGCACCTGACCCAGCAGCCACAGCACCTGAGTGAGCGAGCGAGGGAAGGAGGAAGGACAGCAGCAGTGGAGTTTTAATCACAGCTACAACTCACAGCAGAGCTGTGGTACCTAAAGGGAAGCAAATTGCACTTGGCTCCAGGGTAGTAGGGGAACACTTTGGCAGCCTCTCCATCCTCTAGAGCTACCCCACAGCCATCCTAGCTCACCTGTTCCAGGCTTGCTGGCACCATCAGTCAGAGCCAGGCAGCCTCTCACACTTGCCTCACGAGTCACCATACCTGGCTGGGATGAAAACACTTCTCTTACCTCCTTCTGTGGTGTACGGGGATGCAAAGAGCTCACTGAGATTGCTTGTGCTGTTTTTGCAGAGAAAAAAAGAATCAACATTAATTCCAGCTGGAGACTGTAGTTATTCCAGCCACACTGGTGTGACCATCCTGGCACTAGGAAAAGAGAAGAATAGGCAAGGTGACACCCATCTCTTCCTTCCTCCAATAAATGTCAACCCTAATTTCTCCGACCTTGTGAGTACTGAGAAATGTTATACTAAAAAGGTCCTGGATTGCAGTGAATCCTGTTCTCAGCTTTCAGGTGATAAATACTGAAGAAAAAAGTGGACCAAGGAGAAAAAGCAAGGCACAGGAGAAGTAAGCGAGAGAAGAAACATTCATGCCTCTAGATGTTTTCTCCTTGCACTTTCCACCAGGAAAAAATGTGTTAAGTATTTCTTGGGGAAGAAAGTTTTCTGTTTGGAGCCCCCTGACTGCCATAGATCTCTGCTTTCTTTACGGGTGCCCTCACACTGGAGGTTTATCACACTTCTCCAGCTGTGACACCAGCCTGCAAGGGTTAGTTGCTTTGCTTGGTTGACTGAAGCCTCAAATCTGGAGGTTACTGGGTCAATCCTAACTTGTGGCCTTCCCAGATGACCAAGACAGACAACTCCACAATGTCAGAAAATGTCTACTTTCATATTTGGCTGGGGAGAATCTTTGCTCAGATTCTATCCTTCTCTCCTTATCTTTGTGGATGCTTCCCAATTCCTGGATACACCAAATCCATGACCCCTGGCTGACTCATTCCCTGTATGAGCATGGCAGTGGATTTCATGACAAACTCCCATGGTCTCAGGATAATTACCTGCCCAAAGTCTCAGATGGAGAGCCTAGATATAAGCAAGCTCCCAAACTCCTGACATTTATCAGTCTAAAAAGCAGCCAGTGGAAAAGCAGCCCCCACCAGATAAGAAATGTCAGTCAAGATTTCCATGTAGTCGGCTGCAGCTTGTAAAGGACACATCAGAGTATATCTGCAGGACAAAGTGTGGTGAATGTTAAATCTCCTCAGCGTGGGAACCAGCACAATGGATCACATCTCCATACGTGATAATGGGAAACTCATCATTCTCTCGCACAAACTTTAATGCCAAAAAGTTGCCACAGAGAGCCATGGAGGACACAAGGGTTTCTTCTTCAAAGCCTCTGAGATTGGCAGCATTAAAGGCATTTGCTTTGAGCTGGCTCTGTGTTAAGCTTCCTCTCTGTCCCTTCATCTCTCCCCAATCAAGCTGTGCCTCAGCCAGCACCCAGTTGTTAAATTCTGGATGGATTAAAGAGCTTGAGAAAGTGCTTTTTTAGGAAAGTGATGTTTATCCATCACTCATCTACGTGAGCGTTAAATTTCAGATCTTCAGCTCCTCTAATGATTGTTACATGGTGGTGCATTCAGAGCCTTTGCTTTGCACAGTAGTGGGGATGTTTGATCTAAAGGCTTCTCTTTGCCCAAGATTAAATCTGAATTTGAATCATCCTTTGGGGTCTAATTGCTTAGGATTTTGGTGACAGTGCAGCAAGGCCACAGTGTGTATTGATAAGAAGAAGAGGACAGGAATTCCTCAAATGATGGAGCCCAGGAGATTTCAATAACATTTTGGGCGGAGAAGAAAATTAAATTCAAAGACAGGAAAAAAAATAATTCTTGTGTAGTGTTAAAAATTGAAAAAGGGGAAGGATAATCTCTCTAATTAAATTCCTAGAATTCCTGCAGGCTTCAGCTGTTGCCAGCTTAGAAGAAGTATTGACCATTTTCAGACCCTCTCTGAAGGAACTGTGGGTGGACAGGGTTCAGACTGACAGTAAGTTCCTAAAAACTGCAGAATTTTGACACTGCATTAGGCATAATTACACCTGTCAAAGATAACACACTCCTGGAGATTTTCTGTTGAGAGCTAATGGCAGAGGGACTCTTGCAAAACCCTCCACAATAATTTCTGGATGGTTCAGGCCTTCAGGAACTATCATGACAGGATGATGACGTCTTGCTCTACAACAGAAGGCTCTGCTTCAACTACAGGTGGTGTGGGACCAAGCAATTTGAAACATCTTGCTTTTCTTCACCTGGAAAAGTCCACCCTTTGCACTTCAGCAGTGCCACCACTCAACAGAGGCACAAGAAATGTAAAATCATAGAATGGGCACTTGCCAGTCAGCTCCTCTGGCCTGTCACCTCCACTGAAGGGTAAACACTTCAACACAGCCAAGCAAACACATAATGATACTGAGCTTCGTGGTAAGACAAACCCTTTCTTCACCCCTTCTCAGTCCTAAAAATTACTTTAAAAAAGAGGAATATGTCCTGTCCGCCCCCTAAAAAGCCATCACTTACACGGCCAAGCACAGCACTGATGGAACACACACAATAACTGACTTATCCCTCCGTGGTTCAATTTCTTGAGAAGCCAGCAGTGCAAAGATCGATGTGAAGTTTCCCCCAGAACAGCAGCTTTCCTCCCCAATAAGGAAAGCTCAACCAGACTAAGGCTAAGTAGGAAGGAAAGGTCTGTGTTAGAGCAGGACACAAACCACAGGACCTGCTACAGCTTTTCCTCAGCTCCTAGCCTAGCCTATCT
Source organism: Cinclus cinclus (assembly GCF_963662255.1). Classification (NCBI taxonomy): domain Eukaryota; kingdom Metazoa; phylum Chordata; class Aves; order Passeriformes; family Cinclidae; genus Cinclus; species Cinclus cinclus. Next base: position 10,722,187 of record NC_085057.1, read on the forward strand.
CAGTGCCCGCCCTGCCCAGGTGGATCTGGAAAACTGCCTTAGAGATCCCAGACAAAGACAGTCCATGCCTTGTGCACGTGGCCATGAGCCAAAGAACACACAAAGGTGTGTCAGGACTGCCTCAGAGCTGCTAACACGCTCAGGTGAGGCTTTTTTCTTCCTTCCCAGTGGCACTTCTTTCACTGCCACACCACCACACCCTTCCAGCTCCAAATTTGCATGCCCTGGGGAGCAGGAAGGTAGTACTCAGTGCCAAAGGAGGAAATGTTGAAATCCTCTGCTA